>NC_134123.1:44347912-44361708 GCF_040939455.1 Microcebus murinus
GGGTGGGGTCCACTCTTAAGCTCCCAACATGGCCTGACTTTACCCATCCCCAAGTCTGATCAAAGTGGCCACTAGGTGACCCCTAAGTACCGGTGCCAGTGTCAGCCAGACAAGAAGGGACCCTCTGACAGGGCTGACAGCGAATTTTTTTTTTCTTTCTAAAGCTTGCTTCCATTTTACACCTAGGTCTACAGGTATACCCTTGAAATGGATGCTGGTATTGAGGAAACAGGAAGTATTTTTTTCCAGTCATTTATCTGGTCCTCAATCCTCATTATTTATCATGTCCACCCCCCCCCCCCACACACACATATACACGTTGGTTCATCTCTGCAGAAAAGCTGCTGGAGATTGTTTCTCCACCAAATGCTTTCTGTTGACAGTATCTAAGAGGACAAGCAGTGCCATGCATTCTGCTCTAAGATTAAAATTGCATCTATCAGTATGGTCCTATTTTACTTCTTATGTGGGTTTCATAAAAGCTGATCTTGACTACCACAACGGAGACGAGTGAGTTTCTGTTGTTTCCCTATTTTTCCTCACAAGCAGTTTGAATGGCTCCATGTGCCTCTAGACTGACTGCAAAGCACAGACTCCAGGATCTCCACCCTTTGGCTCTGTCCATCCAAAAAGGGCCTCCACGGCTCTCCTCTGTGGGGGTATATACTCTCAGAGGTGGCACAGTATGGTTTGTAGGGGGATATGTTTTATTGGGAAAACTGAGAGTTTGAACCCCAGCGTTTTAATTGTTAGCAACACAAATTTTGTCAATTCACATTGCCCTGCTGAGGCCCAGTCACCTAAAGTGTAGGAAATGCAATGGATAGATTTTTATATCTCTCTCTGTGTCTCTCTCTGTGTCTCTCTCTCTCTCTCTGTATGTATATATATATATATAAATCTGCTATAGACAGAAAAAAAGAGATAAGCAGGGATGGAGAGGTAGAAATTTCACTCACTCTCTCTCTCTCTCTATATATATATAAATCTGCTATAGACAGAATAAAAGAGATAAGGTGGGATGGAGAGATAAGAATTTCACTCTCTCTCTCTCTCTCTCTATATATATATATATATATATAAATCTGCTATAGACAGAATAAAAGAGATAAGCAGGGAGGGAGAGATATAAATTCCTCTCTCACTCTCTCTCTCTCTCTCTGTCTCTCTCTCTGTATATATATCTGCTATAGAATAAAAGAGATAAGCAGAGAGGGAGACATAAAAATTTCTCTCAGGCCAGGCACACATGCAATCCTAGCTCTCTGGGAGCCCAAGGTGGGAGGATTGCTGGAGGTTAGGAATTCTAACCAGCTCCTGGAAGAGCAAGACCTTTTCTGTACTATAAATAGAAAGAAATTAATTGGCAAAGTAATATATATAGAAAGAAAAAATAGCCGAGCATGCTGGCGCATGCCTGTAGTCCCAGCTACTCAGGAGGCTAAGACAGAAGGATCAGTTCAGTCCTGGAATTTGAGGTTTAAGTGAGCTAAGTTGAGGCCATAGCACTCTTGCCGGGGCACCAAAGGTGAAACTCTGTCTAAAAAAAAAAAAATTAAGTAAAATGGACTTACCAGAAAGACCAGCGATTGAGACATAAAAATTTCTCTCTCTCTCTTTCTCTGTCTATATATAAAACTGCTATAGGCAGAATAAAAGAGATAAGCAGGGAGGGAGAGATAACAATTTCTCTCACTGTCTCTATTTCTCTCTCTATATATATATATGTCTGCTATAGACAGAATAAAAGAGACAAGAAGGAAGGGAGAGATAAAATTTTCTCTCTCTGTCTCTCTCTCTCTCTCTATATATATATATATATAAAACTGCTATAGACAGAATAAAAGAGATAAGCAGGGAGGGAGAGATAAAAATTTCTCTCACTCTCTCTATTTCTCTCTCTATATATATATATATATGTCTGCTATAGACAGAATAAAAGAGACAAGAAGGGAGGGAGAGATAAATATTTCTCTCTCTGTCTCTATCTCTCTCCCTCTCTCTCTCTCTATATATATATATACAAAACTGCTATAGACAGAATAAAAGAGATAAGCAGGGAGGGAGAGATAATAATTTCTCTCACTCTCTCTCTCTATATATATATGTCTGCTATAGACAGAATAAAAGAGACAAGAATGGAGGGAGAGATAAAAATTTCTCTCTCTGTCTCTCTGTCTCTGTCTCTGTCTCTCTCTCTCTCTATATATAAATCTGCTATAGACAGAATAAAAGAGATAAGCTCAGAGGGAGAGATAAAAATTTCTATAAATCTCTCTCTCTCTCTCTCTCTGTCTTTGTCTCTCTTTCTCTCTCTCTCTCTATATATATAGGTCTGCTATAGATAGAATAAAAGAGATAAGCAGAGAGGGAGACATAAAAATTTCTCTCAGGCACAGCACACCTGCAATCCTAGCTCTCTGGGAGGCCAAGGTGGGAAGATTGCTGGAGGTCAGGGATTCATACCAGCCTGAGCAAGAGGAAGACCCCATCTCTACTATAAATAGAAAGAAATTAATTGGCCAAGTAATATATATAGAAAGAAAAATTAGCTGGGCATGCTGGCGCATGCCTGTAGTCCCAGCTACTCAGGAGGCTGAGGCAGCGGGATCCCTTGAGCCCAGGAGTTTGAGGTTGCTGTGAGCTAGGCTGAAGCCATGGCACTCACTCTAGCCTGGGCAACAAACGGAGACTCTGTCTCAAAAAAAGTAAAAAAAAAAATTAAAAAAAAGAAAGAAAGAAAGAAAGAAATTAATTGGCCAACTAAACACACACACACACACACACATAATAAGCCGGGCATGGTGGTGCATGTCTGTACTCCCAGCTACTCGGGAGGCTGAGACAGAAGGATCACTTGAGCCCAGGAGTTGGAGGTTGCTGTGAGCTAAGCTGAAGCCATAGCACCCTAGTCCGGGCCCTAAAAGTGAGACTCTGTCTCAAAAAAAAAAAGAAAAAATTAATAATAATAAAAAAGGTCTTACTTACCAGAAAAAGCAGGGAGGGACAGATAATAATTTCTCTCTCTCTCTCTCTCTCTCTCTCTCCCTCTCTCTCTCTCTCAATGTATATATTTTCTGTGATTTTCTCCAAAGTGTTCCTTTGTCCAGGAACAGGCCCAGAGAACTGATACATGAGGTGGACCCCGGATTGAATACTGAATGACAGTTTCAGTCAAACATTTTGGAATGCAAGAGAACTTTGGTCAGAGGGAGACATTAACATGATAAAAGTGGAGTCAAGCTTGAGATCCAGTTAAGTGGACCCCTAAAGTGAGGGGAGCTAGCAAGGAAAAGAAAAGGGGTAGGGAGAAGTCACAGCAAGGAGGTGGGAGGAGGCTTTGCTGGGCTGGCGACCAGGTCACACTCCAGAGGTGGCACAGTATGATTGGTAGGGGGATAGGTTTTATTGGGAAAACGGAGAGTTTGAACCCCTGCGTTTTATTTGTTAGCAACACAAATTTTGTCAGTTCACATTCCCCTGCTGAGGCCCAGTCACCTAAAGACTAAGAAATGCAATGGATAGATTGATATCTCTCTCTCTCTCTGTGTCTCTCTGTCTCTCTGTCTCTCTCTCTCTCTATATATATAAATCTGCTATAGACAGAATAAAAGAGATAAGCAGGGATGGAGGGATAAAAATTTCACTCACTCTCTCTCTCTCTCTCTCTCTAAATCTGCTATAGACAGAATAAAAGAAATCAGAAGGGAGGGAGAGATATAAATTCCTCTCTCTCTGTATAAATCTGCTATAGACAGAATAAAAGAGATAAGCAGGGAGGGAGAGATAAAAATTTCTCTCAGGCCCAGTACAGCTGTAATCCTAGCTCTCTGGGAGGCTGAGGCAGGAGGATTGCTCAAGGATAGGAGTTCAAAACCAGCCTGAGGAAGAGCAAGACCATCTCTACTATAAATAGAAAGAAATTAATTGGCCAACTAAACACACACACACACAAACACATAATAGGCCGGGCATGGTGGTGCATGTCTGTAGTTCCAGCTACTCAGGAGGCTGAAACAGAAGGATCACTTGAGCCCAGGAGTTTGAGGTAGCTGTGAGCTAAGCTGACGCCATAGCACTCTAGCCCTGGCACCAAAAGTGAGACTCTGTCTCAAAAAAAAGAATAATAATAATAATCATAAAAAAGGACTTACCAGATAAAGCAGGGAGGGAGAGATAATAATTTCTCTCTCTCACTCTCTCTGTCTCTCTCTCTGTCTCTCTCTCTCTCTATGTCTGCTATAGACAGAATAAAAGACATAAGCAGGGAGGGAGAGATAAAAATTTCTCTCAGGCACAGCACACCTGTAATCCTAGCTCTCTGGGAGGCCAAGGGGGAAGGATTGCTGGAGGTCAGGAGTTCAAATCAGTGGGAGCAAGAGCAAGACCCCATCTCTACTATAAATAGAAAGAAATTAATTGGCCAAGTAATAGAGAGAGAGAGAAAAATTAGCCAGGCATGATGACACTGCCTGTAGTCCTAGCTACTTGGGAGGCTGAGGCAGGAGGATGGCTTGAGCCCAGGAGGTTGAGGTTGCCGTGAGCTAGGCTGACGCCATGGCACTCACTCTAGCCTGGGCAACAAAGTGAGACTCTGTCTCAAAAAATTAAATGCATGCATGCATGCATGAATGAATGAATGAATAAAAGTCTGTTAAAAAATACATAGAGGGAGGGTTCTCCGCTTTAGCCATTATTGTGGTTAATCATTTCACTGGTCTCAGCTGGGCCAAAAACAAGGCCTGTGGGGCTGGGGACCGCTCTGGAGTTTTAAGAAAAGATTGAACTGCTCTTGGGGATAGAGGCCAGACTACAAATTTCCAACATCAGGGGGTGGGGGGTGTGGAGTTTTAAAAGGACACAAAATGTCTCTGTCCTTTATTTTTTTTGCCCACTCTCTAGACCATTCCCTCTATTACACTGTGAAATTCATGATGTTAAATAGTTTTTCCTGGGAGAAACTTTGTGGTCGGGGCTATGTGAAGTAGGAAGGGTGTTTTATATGATTCCAGGACATCATAAAAAATTGAGCAGACTCATCTAGGATCATTAGGGAAGTGAATGATTTGCCTCTCCTAAATGTTGAGCTACCACAACAAGCTGCAGGAGGGGACCCTCCCGGACACCTATCCACTGACACAGGCCCCACGGGAGTGTGTTGCTCACCCTATTCATTTAGAAATGTATACTTTGGAATCCATAAAATAAAATTCACAGGAAGAGAAAATACATTGTTCTCAGCCTAGGATAAAAAGTCACAAGTTGTTGTAGAATTCATTCTGTGATTTAAATTTTTAAACGATATTCCATAAACCTAAAAAAAACACACAAATAAACAAAGATAAAACACAAACCGGGAAAAGAAAAAAAAAAAACAAAACCCTGGGCAGAGGCCTACGGTGGGGGCGGGGAGGCAGGCAGGGAGCGGGAGGAGGAGGGGCCCCTCCCTGGGACAACAGGGAGGGGGTTGGGCGGAGACCCTCTGGAGGCTAGAGGCGCCTGGGGCTGGCGGGCCCAGGCAGAACCTGTCATACAATGTAGCAGATTTGAAAGCCGGCCTCCACACCTGGGGTGGGGGTGGGGTCCACTCTTAAGCTCCCAACATGGCCTGACTTTACCCATCCCCAAGTCTGATCAAAGTGGCCACTAGGTGACCCCTAAGTACCGGTGCCAGTGTCAGCCAGACAAGAGGGGACCCTCTGACGGGGCTGACAGCCATTTTTTTTTCTTTCTAAAGCTTGCTTCCATTTTAGGTCTACAGGTATACCCTTGAAATGGATGCTGGTATTGAGGAAACAGGAAGTATTTTTTTCCAGTCATTTATCTGGTCCTCAATCCTCATTAGTTATCATCTCCCTCCCCCCACACACACAGACAGGTAGGTTCATCTCTGCAGAAAAGCTGAAGATTGTTTGTCCACCAAATGCTTTCTGTTGACAGTATCTAAGAGGACAAGCAGTGCCACGCATTCTGCTCTAAGATTAAAATTGCATCTATCAGTATGGTCCTATTTTACTTCTTATGTGGGTTTCATAAAAGCTGATCTTGACTACCACAACGGAGACGAGTGAGTTTCTGTTGTTTCCCTATTTTTCCTCACAAGCAGTTTGAATGGCTCCTTGTGCCTCTAGACTGACTGCAAAGCACAGACTCCAGGATCTCCACCCTTTGGCTCTGTCTATGCAACCATGGCCTTCAGGGCACTCCTCTGTGGGGTATATACTCTCAGAGGTGGCACAGTATGATTGGTAGGGGGATAGGTTTTATTGGGAAAACGGAGAGTTTGAACCCCAGCGTTTTATTTGTTAGCAACACAAACTTTGTCAATTCACATTGCCCTGTTGAGGCCCAGTCACCTAAAGGGTAGGAAATGCAATGGATAGATTCATATATATCTCTCTCTGTGTCTCTCTGTCTCTGTCTCTCTCTCACTATATATATGTATATATATATATATAAATCTGCTATATAGAGAATAAAAGAGATAAGCAGGGATGGAGAGATAAAATTTCACTCTCTCTGTCTCTCTCTACATATATCTATATATATATATATATATAAATCTGCTATAGACAGAATAAAAGAGATAAGAAGGGAGGGAGAGATATAAATTCTCTCTCTCTCTCTCTCTATATATATATATATAAATCTGCTATAGACAGAATAAAAGAGATAAGCAGGGATGGAGAGATAAAAATTTCACTCTCTCTCTCTCTCTCTCTGTATATATATAAATCTGCTATAGACAGAATAAAAGAGATAAGCAGGGAGGGAGAGATAAATATTTCACTCTCTCTCTCTCTCTGTGTGTATATATATAAATCTGCTATAGACAGAATAAAAGAGATAAGAAGGGAGGGAGAGATAAAAATTCCTCTCTCTCTCTCTCTCTCTCTCTCTATATATATATATATATATATATAAATCTGCTATAGACAGAATTAAAGAGATAAGCAGGGAGGGAGAGATAAAAATTTGACTCTCTCTCTGTCTCTCTGTGTATATATATATATAAATCTGCTATATACAGAATAAAAGAGATAAGAAGGGAGGGAGAGATAAAAATTCCTCTCTCTCTCTCTCTCTCTCTCTGTGTGTGTATATATATAAATCTGCTATAGACAGAATTAAAGAGAAAAGCAGGGAGGGAGGGAGAGATAAAAATTTCTCTCAGGCCCAGCACACCTGTAGTCCTAGCTCTCTGGGAGACTGAGGCAGCAGGATTGGTGGAGGTCAGGAGTTCAAACCAGCCTGAGCAAGAGCAAAACCCCATCTCTACTATAAACACAAAGAAATTAATTGGCCAAGTAATATATATAGAAAGAAAAATGAGCCAGGCTTGGCGACACATCCCTGTAGTCCCAGCTGTTTGGGAGGCTGAGGCAGGAGGATTGCTTGAGCCCAGGAGGTTGAAGTTGCTGTGAGCTAGTTTTTGTGGATGATATGAATTTCAATTTTATGTATGTTCGTGGCAATCTATTAAATTTTGGGGGAATGATCAGATAGACTCATGAGGCTCTAAACCAGCATACAGTGGAAGGAGGCCACATCTGTTTTCTGTGATTTTCTCCAAAGTGTTCTTTTGTCCAGGAACTGGCCCAGAGCACTGATAAATGAGGTGGACCCCGGATTGAATACTGAATGACAGTTTCAGTCAAACGTTTTGGAATGCAAGAGAACTTTGGTCAGAGGGAGACATTAACATGATAAAAGTGGAGTCAAGCTTGAGATCCAGTTAAGTGGACCCCTAAAGTGAGGGGAGCTAGCAAGGAAGAGACAAGGGGTAAGGAGAAGTCACAGCAAGGAGGTGGGTGGGAGGAGGCTTTGCTGGGCTGGCGACCAGGTCACACTCCAGAGGTGGCACAGTATGATTGGTAGGGGGATAGGTTTTATTGGGAAAACGGAGAGTTTGAACCCCAGCGTTTCATTTGTTAGCAACACAAATTTTGTCAATTCACATTCCCCTGCTGAGGCCCAGTCACCTAAAGACTAGGAAATGCAATGGATAGATTGATATCTCTCTCTCTCTGTGTCTCTCTGTCTCTCTGTCTCTCTCTCTCTATATATATATAAATCTCCTATAGACAGAATAAAAGAGATAAGCAGGGATGGAGGGATAAAAATTTCACTCACTCTCTCTCTCTCTCTCTAAATCTGCTATAGACAGAATAAAAGAGATAAGCAGGGAGGGAGAGATATAAATTCCTCTCTCTCTGTATAAATCTGCTATAGACAGAATAAAAGAGATAAGCAGGGAGGGAGAGATAAAAATTTCTCTCAGGCCCAGTACAGCTGTAATCCTAGCTCTCTGGGAGGCTGAGGCGGGAGGATTGCTCAAGGATAGGAGTTCAAAACCAGCCTGAGGAAGAGCAAGACCATCTCTACTATAAATAGAAAGAAATTAATTGGCCAACTAAACACACACACACACAAACACATAATAGGCCGGGCATGGTGGTGCATGTCTGTAGTTCCAGCTACTCAGGAGGCTGAAACAGAAGGATCACTTGAGCCCAGGAGTTTGAGGTAGCTGTGAGCTAAGCTGACGCCATAGCACTCTAGCCCTGGCACCAAAAGTGAGACTCTGTCTCAAAAAAAAGAATAATAATCATAAAAAAGGACTTACCAGATAAAGCAGGGAGGGAGAGATAATAATTTCTCTCTCTCACTCTCTCTGTCTCTCTGTCTCTCTGTCTCTCTCTCTCTCTCTCTCTCTCTCTCTATGTCTGCTATAGACAGAATAAAAGACATAAGCAGGGAGGGAGAGATAAAAATTTCTCTCAGGCCCAGCACACCTGTAATCCTAGCTCTCTGGGAGGCCAAGGGGGAAGGATTGCTGGAGGTCAGGAGTTCAAATCAGTGGGAGCAAGAGCAAGACCCCATCTCTACTATAAATAGAAAGAAATTAATTGGCCAAGTAATAGAGAGAGAGAGAAAAATTAGCCAGGCATGATGACACTGCCTGTAGTCCTAGCTACTTGGGAGGCTGAGGCAGGAGGATTTCTTGAGCCCAGGAGGTTGAGGTTGCCGTGAGCTAGGCTGACGCCATGGCACTCACTCTAGCCTGGGCAACAAAGTGAGACTCTGTCTCAAAAAATTAAATGCATGCTTGAATGAATGAATGAATGAATGAATAAATAAATAAAAGTCTGTTAAAAAATACATAGAGGGAGGGTTCTCCGCTTTAGCCATTATTGTGGTTAATCATTTCACTGGTCTCAGCTGGGCCAAAAACAAGGCCTGTGGGGCTGGGGACCGACCGCTCTGGAGTTTTAAGAAAAGATTGAACTGCTCTTGGGGATAGAGGCCAGACTACAAATTTCCAACATCAGGGGGTGGGGGGGTGGAGTTTTAAAAGGACACAAAATGTCTCTGTCCTTTATCTTTTTTTGCCCTCCCTCTAGACCATTCCCTCTATTACACTGTGAAATTCATGATGTTAAATAGTTTTTCCTGGGAGAAACTTTGTGGTCGGGGCTATGTGAAGTAGGAAGGGTGTTTTATATGTTTCCAGGACATCATAAAAAATTGAGCAGACTCATCTAGGATCATTAGGGAAATGAATGATTTGCCTCTCCTAAATGGTGAGCTACCACAACAAGCTGCAGGAGGGGACCCTCCCGGACACCTATCCACTGACACAGGCCCCACGGGAGTGTGTTGCTCACCCTATTCATTTAGAAATGTATACTTTGGAATCCATAAAATAAAATTCACAGGAAGAGAAAAGACATTGTTCTCAGCCTAGGATAAAAAGTCACAAGTTGTTGTAGAATTGATTCTGTGATTTAAATTTTTAAACGATATTCCATAAACCTAAAAAAAAACACAAAAAAACAAAGATTAAACAGAAACCGGGAAAAGAAAAAAAAAAAAAAAACCCTGGGCAGAGGCCTACGGTGGGGGCGGGGAGGCAGGCAGGGAGCGGGAGGAGGAGGAGGGGCCCCTCCCTGGGACAACAGGGAGGGGGTTGGGCGGAGACCCTCTGGAGGCTAGAGGCGCCTGGGGCTGGCGGGCCCAGGCAGAACCTGTCCTACAATGTAGCAGATTTGAAAGCCGGCCTCCACACCTGGGGTGGGGGTGGGGTCCACTCTTAAGCTCCCAACATGGCCTGACTTCACCCATCCCCAAGTCTGATCAAAGTGGCCACTAGGTGACCCCTAAGTACCGGTGCCAGTGTCAGCCAGACAAGAAGGGACCCTCTGACGGGGCTGACAGCGATTTTTTTTTTTTCTTTCTAAAGCTTGCTTCCATTTTGCACCTAGGTCTACAGGTATACCCTTGAAATGGATGCTGGTATTGAGGAAACAGGAAGTATTTTTTTCCAGTCATTTATCTGGTCCTCAATCCTCATTATTTATCATGTCCACCCCCCCACACACACACACACATATACACGTTGGTTCATCTCTGCAGAAAAGCTGCTGGAGATTGTTTCTCCACCAAATGCTTTCTGTTGACAGTATCTAAGAGGACAAGCAGTGCCACGCATTCTGCTCTAAGATTAAAATTGCATCTATCAGTGTGGTCCTATTTTACTTCTTATGTGGGTTTCGTGGGTTTCATAAAAGCTGATCTTGACTACCACAACGGAGACGAGTGAGTTTCTGTTGTTTCCCTATTTTTCCTCACAAGCAGTTTGAATGGCTCCATGTACTTCTAGACTGACTGCAAAGCACAGACTCCAGGATCTGCACCCTTTGGCTCTGTCTATGCAACCATGGCCTTCAGGGCACTCCTCTGTGGGGTATATACTCTCAGAGGTGGCACAGAATGATTGGTAGGGGGATAGGTTTTATTGGGAAAACTGAGAGTTTGAACCCCAGCGTTTTATTTGTTAGCAACACAAACTTTGTCAATTCACATTGCCCTGTTGAGGCCCAGTCACCTAAAGGGTAGGAAATGCAATGGATAGATTGATATATATCTCTCTTTCTCTGTGTCTCTCTGTCTCTGTCTCTCTCTATATATATATGTGTGTATGTATATATATAAATCTGCTATAGAGAGAATAAAAGAGATAAGCAGGGATGGAGAGATAAAAATTTCAATCTCTCTGTCTCTCTCTACATATATATATATAAATCTGCTATAGACAGAATAAAAGAGATAAGAAGGGAGGGAGAGATATAAATTCTCTCTCTCTCTCTCTCTCTCTCCTTAAATCTGCTATAGACAGAATAAAAGAGATAAGCAGGGATGGAGAGATAAAAATTTCTCTCTCTCTCTCTGTGTATATATATATAAATCTGCTATAGACAGAATAAAAGAGATAAGAAGGGAGGGAGAGATAAAAATTCCTCTATCTCTCTCTCTCTCCATATATATATATATATATATATATATATATACATAAATCTGCTATAGACAGAATTAAAGAGATAAGCAGGGAGGGAGAGATAAAATTTTTCTCAGGCCCAACACACCTGTAGTCCTAGCTCTCTGGGAGACTGAGGCAGCAGGATTGCTGGAGGTCAGGAGTTCAAACCAGCCTGAGCAAGAGCAAAACCCCATCTCTACTATAAACACAAAGAAATTAATTGGCCAAGTAATATATATAGAAAGAAAAATGAGCCAGGCTTGGTGACACATCCCTGTCGTCCCAGCTGTTTGGGAGGCTGAACCAGGAGGATTGCTTGAGCCCAGGAGGTTGAGGTTGCTGTGAGCTAGTTTTTGTGGATGATATGAATTTCAATTTTATGTATGTTCGTGGCAATCTATTAAATTTTGGGGGAATGATCAGATAGACTCATGAGGCTCTAAACCAGCATACAGTGGAAGGAGGCCACATCTGTTTTCTGTGATTTTCTCCAAAGTGTTCTTTTGTCCAGGAACTGGCCCAGAGCACTGATACATGAGGTGGACCCCGGATTGAATACTGAATGACAGTTTCAGTCAAAGGTTTTGGAATGCAAGAGAACTTTGGTCAGAGGGAGACATTAACATGATAAGAGTGGAGTCAAGCTTGAGATCCAGTTAAGTGGACCCCTAAAGTGAGGGGAGCTAGCAAGGAAGAGACAAGGGGTAAGGAGAAGTCACAGCAAGGAGGTGGGTGGGAGGAGGCTTTGCTGGGCTGGCGACCAGGTCACACTCCAGAGGTGGCACAGTATGATTGGTAGGGGGATAGGTTTTATTGGGAAAACGGAGAGTTTGAACCCCAGCGTTTTATTTGTTAGCAACACAAATTTTGTCAATTCACATTCCCCTGCTGAGGCCCAGTCACCTAAAGACTAGGAAATGCAATGGATAGATTGATATCTCTCTCTCTCTCTGTGTCTCTCTGTCTCTCTCTCTCTATATATATATAAATCTGCTATAGACAGAATAAAAGAGATGAGCAGGGATGGAGGGATAAAAATTTCACTCTCTCTCTCTCTCTCTCTCTAAATCTACTATAGACAGAATAAAAGAAATAAGAAGGGAGGGAGAGATATAAATTCCTCTCTCTCTGTATAAATCTGCTATAGACAGAATAAAAGAGATAAGCAGGGAGGGAGAGATAAAAATTTCTCTCAGGCCCAGTACAGCTGTAATCCTAGCTCTCTGGGAGGCTGAGGCAGGAGGATTGCTCAAGGATAGGAGTTCAAAACCAGCCTGAGGAAGAGCAAGACCATCTCTACTATAAATAGAAAGAAATTAATTGGCCAACTAAACACACACACACACAAACACATAATAGGCCGGGCATGGTGGTGCATGTCTGTAGTTCCAGCTACTCAGGAGGCTGAAACAGAAGGATCACTTGAGCCCAGGAGTTTGAGGTAGCTGTGAGCTAAGCTGACGCCATAGCACTCTAGCCCTGGCACCAAAAGTGAGACTCTGTCTCAAAAAAAAGAATAATAATAATAATCATAAAAAAGGACTTACCAGATAAAGCAGGGAGGGAGAGATAATAATTTCTCTCTCTCACTCTCTCTGTCTCTCTGTCTCTCTGTCTCTCTCTCTCTCTCTCTCTCTCTATGTCTGCTATAGACAGAATAAAAGACATAAGCAGGGAGGGAGAGATAAAAATTTCTCTCAGGCCCAGCACACCTGTAATCCTAGCTCTCTGGGAGGCCAAGGGGGAAGGATTGCTGGAGGTCAGGAGTTCAAATCAGTGGGAGCAAGAGCAAGACCCCATCTCTACTATAAATAGAAAGAAATTAATTGGCCAAGTAATAGAGAGAGAGAGAAAAATTAGCCAGGCATGATGACACTGCCTGTAGTCCTAGCTACTTGGGAGGCTGAGGCAGGAGGATTGCTTGAGCCCAGGAGGTTGAGGTTGCCGTGAGCTAGGCTGACGCCATGGCACTCACTCTAGCCTGGGCAACAAAGTGAGACTCTGTCTCAAAAAATTAAATGCATGCTTGAATGAATGAATGAATGAATAAATAAATAAAAGTCTGTTAAAAAATACATAGAGGGAGGGTTCTCCGCTTTAGCCATTATTGTGGTTAATCATTTCACTGGTCTCAGCTGGGCCAAAAACAAGGCCTGTGGGGCTGGGGACCGCTCTGGAGTTTTAAGAAAAGATTGAACTGCTCTTGGGGATAGAGGCCAGACTACACATTTCCAACATCAGGGGGTGGGGGGGTGGAGTTTTAAAAGGACACAAAATGTCTCTGTCCTTTATTTTTTTTTTTTGCCCTCTCTCTAGACCATTCCCTCTATTACACTGTGAAATTCATGATGTTAAATAGTTTTTCCTGGGAGAAACTTTGTGGTCGGGGCTATGTGAAGTAGGAAGGGTGTTTTATATGTTTCCAGGACATCATAAAAAATTGAGCAGACTCATCTAGGATCATTAGGAAAATGAA
>NC_134123.1:44361808-44379308 GCF_040939455.1 Microcebus murinus
GCTAGTTTTTTTTAATTTTGAGACAGTCTTAAGTATTTTCTTATTAACTTTTTGGAGGGAGGCAAGTTTATTATTTTTTTTTGGATGATTTTAAGTGCCAGCAATAGTATGATTTTTATTTATTTATTTAGAAGACTAGAAAGGATATGCTTATTTTAAGATAAGGTCGTGGGCACTCTGGGAGGTCTAGACAGGAGGACATTTTAAATTTACAATAGGCGCCTGCTAGGATGTTTTTTATTTTTTTTTTTCTTAAATTTAAAGAGAAATAAACTAGGATGTTTTAAGATGCTTTAAATTGAAGAAGAGGCGCCTGCTAGGATGCTCAGTTAAGACATTTTAGATTTATGATAGGCATCTGCTAGGATGCTTGAATTAAGACAGGGGCTTTTTATCTTTTAGGTGATGTTAATGCCATACCAGAATGAGGCCAGGAAGTAAACCACTGCTTTGTTTGGTTACCAAAAGCCGCTTTGTGGGAATTTACCATTTGTCAGCCTAACCCTGCTGGCCTCTTTATTATTTGCCAGCCTAACCCAGCTGGCCTCCTTAGGAAGGAGTTTTTAGCAAAACATTAGAGTTCAGTTTTCATTGCAAAGAGTGACTTGTGGACCACGCTTCCATTAAAGGATGTATCTGAATCTGTGACTGGAAGGGGTCGGTACCTGACCAGAGAGCACTGCCAGAGGAGGAGACGTTTCATTTCTTTTCCTAAATTTTACCTGGCCATAGCAGACGTCTCTGTTTCCCTAGGACGTGGTATTTTTCCTCACAAGCAGTTTGAGTGGCTCCATGTGCCTCTAGACTGACTGCAAAGCACAGACTCCCCGATCTCCACCCGTTGGCTCTGTCTATCCAAGCACGGCCTCCACGGCTCTCCTCTGGGGGGTATAGACTGTCAGAGGTGGCACACTATGGTTGGTAGGGGGATATGCTTTATTGGGAAAACTGAGAGTTTGAACCCCAGCATTTTATTTGTTAGCAACGCCAACTTTGTCAATTCACATGGCCCTGCTGAGGCCCAGTCACCTAAAGGGTAGGAAATGCAATAGATAGATTCATCTCTCTCTCTCTTCTCTTTTTCTTTTCTTTTCTCTTCTTTTGGCAGGCTCTCACTCTGGTTCCCAGGCTAAAGGGCAGTGGCATCCTCATAGCTCAGCGCCACCTCAAACTCCTGGCCTCCAGTGATCCTCTCACCCAGGCTTCCCAAAGTGCTAGGATGATGGAGTTCTTCTTTCTGTTTTCCGTTTTTTTTTTTTCATCTGATGTCTTTTAGGGTCCTAGCGTCAGAAATTTAGATCTGTTCTTTGAACTCATCCTAGGGGCTCATTGGGATTCTAATAGGTGCTACTGGGAATTTCAGCAGTACTGCCAGGGAGGGAGGGAAGAAGCAGCATCGGGCAAGTATGGTGGCACAAGCCTGTAGTGCCAGCGACTCGACTCCTGAGGTTGAGGCAGGAGGATGGATGGAGCCCAGGTGTTTGAGGTTGCAGTGACCAAGGATGCATTGTACCCTGTTCCATAGAGGGAGACAGACCCTGTCACTCACCCAAAAACTATACAAATATTAGGTACCCTAATAATTAAAAATTAGGCAAAAGAGGTTGGGCGTGGTGGCCCATGCCTATAATCCTAGCACTCTGGGAGGCCGAGGCGGGTGGATTGCTCAAGGTCAGGAGTTCAAAACCAGGCTGAGCAAGAGCAAGCCTGTCTCTACTATAAATAGAAAGAAATTAATTTGCCAACTAAACATACACACACACACACACACACACACAATAAGCCGGGCATGGTGGTGCATGTCTGTACTCCCAGCTACTCGGGAGGCTGAGACAGAAGGATCACTTGAGCCCAGGAGTTTGAGGTTGCTGTGAGCTTAGCTGAAGCCATAGCACTCTAGCCCGGGCCCTAAAAGTGAGACTCTGTCTCAAAATAAAAAATTAAGGAAAAGGGATTTACCAGAAAATGCAGGGAGGGAGAGATAAAAATTTCTCTCTCTCTCTCTATATATATATACATATATATATATTTATATAGTCTGAGGACTTTATTTATATATAAATATATATTTATATATAGAAAGTATATATAGAGAGAAATTTATATATATAGAGAGAAATTATACTTAGTGAGAAATTGCCATATATATATATACACACAGAGAGAGAGAGAGAGAGAGAGAGAGAGAGAGAGAGAGAGAGAGAGAGAGAGAGAGAGAAACGGATATTACCATGAGGATGTGAGTGTGATTCTGAGGACTTTATTGACTTTGTGGGCTACTGGACTCTGTGGAGATCAGTGAAGAAAGAGTGCAGAAATGAGAATAAGCGGTGTGTATGGGGAGCTTGCTTGCCGTGCGTGTGCACCTGTGTGTAAATAAATAGCTAGACATTCCTTTCTTCTCAAGAGAGTCAGTGTCACCACTGCCACCGCCATCACCACCGAGGGCGCTTAAGGGTTCCTGGCCTGATAGTTGCTGGAGCGCGCTAGGGCAGTCTTGGCGGGATGGCCGACCCCCCGGTGGCTATAAAGGAGGTGGGTGTGGCATCAGCAGGGTCAAGCGCAGACTTGGAGAACTAGGCCTAGAGAAAGGCTGCTTTATCATCTGGAGGCGAACCGCCACCTTTGGTGGATAGAGAGACATCATTCGGTGTTTTTATGGAGGCGATGACGGTGATGAAGAAGATGACAACTGCTCCCGCCCCTGCCGCCGCTCCTGCCACTGCTCCCGCCGCCACCCCCTCCCGCCAGGGCTCCTGCCACCGCTCCCGCCGCCACCAGCGCTCCCTCCCGCCAGGGCTCCTGCCACCGCTCCCGCCGCCGCCAGCGCTCCCTCCCGCCAGGGCTCCTGCCACCGCTCCCGCCGCCACCGCCGCTCCCTCCCGCCAGGGCTCCTGCCACCGCTCCCGCCGCCACCGCCGCTCCCTCCCGCCAGGGCTCCTGCCACCGCTCCCGCCGCCGCCACCCCTCCCGCCGCCGCCACCGCTCCCGCCGCCGCCACCCCTCCCGCCGCCGCCACCCCTCCCGCCGCCGCCGCTGCCACCACCACAGGTTGGGAAATGAATTAAATCTTAATCTAACCGCCCCCGCCCCACCCCCCACCCCAGCAGGCTCAAGGGACCGATTCCCCCGGACCCTAGAAAGAGCCTAAAAAGCAGATTTGTTGCCCATGAGAAGGCAGGTCAGAACTGGCCGGTCACGTCCCCTCCTTTCTCGAGGGGACATTTGTAACATTAGTGTCATTTAAGTTGGTATTCAATGCCCCACTAGTAAATTTCATAGGCTTAAAAAAAAAGGAAGGAAGGGAGGGAGGGAAGGAAGGAAGGAAGGAAGGAAGGAAGGAAGGAAGGAAGGAAGGAAGGAAGGAAGGGAGGGAAAAGAGGCAGGGCTGGCGTGGTGGCTCATGCCTGTGATCCTAGCACTCTGGGGGACTGTGGTGGGTGGATCATTGGAGCTCAGGAGTTCGAGCCTAGCCTGAGCAAGAGCGAGACCCCTTCTCTACTAGAAATAGAAATTAATTGGCTAACTCAAAATATATATCTATAGAAAAAATTAGCCAGGCACGGTGGCGCATGCCTGTAGTCCCAGCTACTCTGGAGGCTGAGACAGAAGGATCACTTGAGCGCAGGAGTTTGAGGTTGCCATGAGCCAGGCTGACGCCACAGGACTGTAGGCTGGGCAATACAGTGACACTCCATCTCTCAAGAAAAAGACAGCAAAAAAGAAAGGAGGGGAGAGAGAGAGAGAGAGAGAGAGAGAGAGAGAGAGATTGAATTGGCCTATTTTCAAGTTAAAAATAAAATAAAAAAAAAAAGAGAGAGTCATACTGAGAATATTGATCCAAGAGCGACACCTAGCGACCATATATAGCCACCACCATCTAGGGCCCAATTCGCCAGAGGCGACGGAGGCCGAGGGCAACATGGAGTCGACCTGGGATGGGGGGGCGGGCATGGCGACCGCAGCAGGCGATTCCCAGGCAGGCACACGAGCCAGGCCGGGAGCTCGTTCTCAGCGCCGTGAAAGGGAGCGGGAGGGAGAAAATCATGACAAAGTGACAGCAGCTCCCTTTGTAGCTCCTAAGCAGGGCGATCGCGTGTTCACACTCGCGGGTGATCCGTGCCTCCTAGTGTGTCGGCACATCCCCCGGGTGACGTGAAGCGAGGGGTGAAGGGGAACAGGGGGGTAGGAGAAGGAAAGGAGAAGATCCATCCAATGAAAGGGGAAAAAAGGAAAGTCACACGGGGGTCAGGTAGTAAGAGCAAATCAACAAGCTGCGGACAGCAACTCCCGGGGGAACACAGCCCGCGAAGCGCCCGCGCCGCCAAAATAGTGATCCGAGGGCGCCCCCTAGCGGCGGCGACAACATAGACACTCAATGCGTCCCACCGGCTGTCGCCGAGCGAGCGGACATCTGGTGGACCCACGGGCCCAGAGGCACGCCAGCCCGGGTGATCGTGGCCGGCGAGGGAGGGGTGGGGAGGGGAGAAAACCATTCAAGTCATCCCAGGTCCCATTAGGGTTCCGAAGTGTGATGATTGCGCGTGCACGTGTGCCCCGTCACCCGTGTGTTTGGAACAAAAAGGAAGGAAAAAAGGGCGGTGGGGAGTAAAGAAAGGGAGAGCCAGAGCGAGAACGAGAGAGAGAGAGAGAGAGAGAGAGAGAGAGAGAGAGAGAGAGAGAGAGAGAGAGAGAGGAAATCGGCAGGGCCCTCTCCTCCCATTCCATACCCACTGAGACAAGAGTGTGGCGGGGGTGGGGGGGGGAAACAATAAAAAATAAAAATAAATAAAAATAAAAAAAGTAAAAAAATAAAAATAAAGGGGAGGGGGGGAAATGGGCATTTATTGAACCCTTAAAATGTGTACCCCCATAATATGCCAAAATAAAAAAAAGTTAAAAAAAAAGTCCTAAAAAAATAAAAAATAAATAAAAATAAAAAATTAAAAAATTAAGATAAATTTTTAAAAAGTACGTACATACATACATACATGCACACACAAAAAATAAAAAATAAGTACGTACATATAAGAATTCATAGTTATAAAAATGCGTACACACATACATACATACATACATACATACATACATACATAGATAAATAAATAAATAAATAAATAAATAAATAGGCAGCCCCCCCCCCCAACCAGCCAGATGTCCTTTCTCCTCATACACTAAGTGTCCAGCTGACATCTGGTCTACCTGGGGGGGGGGAACACAAGATCCTTTCTCCTCATACACTAAGTGTCAGCCTGACATCTGGTCTACCAGGACCCTTTCTCCTCATATACTAAGTGTCCAGCCGACATCTGGTCGACCCGGCGGGAGGGGGGGCAGGTGTGGGAAAGCGGGCAACCAAACACCAGCTGTGACACAGACATCTGGTCGACCTCGTGGACCCCGGGCCGGGACCCCGGGCGCTGTACCCTGACGGGGGCCGGCGGCCCCGCGCCCGCCCGGTCGACCCGGAACCGCGAGAGAGGAGGAGGGAGCAGCGGAGGCCGGCGAGACCCCCTCGCCGAGCCTGCCGCGTGGGGAAGGAAGGGAGCCACGAACGACGCGCGCGCGGCAGCGGAGGGAGGGTGACGGACCCCAGCCACGACACGGAACACCGGGAAGGCGGGGCGGCGGGCGCGGGGGCACTCGCAAACCTTGCCACGGCCAGTCGCGTCGCCACCGTAAGCGCCCGTCCCGCCCGGAACGGGGTCCCGGTGGCGGGCCAGAGCCCGTCCCGACCCCGCCGCGGGCGTCCGGGCGCGGGGGCCACGGCGCAACGTGTGACCGGGGAAGAGAGAGACCCCCGCGCCCGGGCTCCACCGCACACACGCGACGTCGACGGCAACGGGGACGCGTCCACCGCGGGGGGGACGACGGCAACGCCGACACGCGACGCGTACGGGGGCGAGCGGGGTGGGACGAGGACCAGGGCCACCCCTTCCCCGCGACTGGAAGCCGGACGGGAGAGGACGAGAAGTCTACAGGCAGCAGCGGGCGAGCGGGGCGCTTCGGGGACGACACGAAAGCGGCGACGGGGGGAGGGACCGCCGGAGGACCGCAAGGAACGAGGGGGCGGCCTCAGACGCCAAACCCGCCGGCCGGGACACGCACGGGACCTCACCGCCACTGGCCTCCGTGCACGACAGCGGTCCCGCGGCCCCCGGAACGACAAGGCTGCGCGCCTTCGGTGACCCCCACGCGCCGCGCGGGGCCCGGGCCCGACCGCCGCCACGGTCGCACGCCGCTCCCGGGAAGCTGTCCCTCTGTCGCCACGCACACGCGGCCGCCCGCCCCTCAGGTCGTTCCGCCCCAAACGCGCAGGGGCCCCCGCAGACCGTCACAAACCGAGGCACGAGGCCGGGCGCGGCGGCTCACGCCTGTAATCCCAGCTCTCTGGGAGGCCGAGGCGGGCGGATTGCCTGAGGTCAGGAGTTCGAAACCAGCCTGAGCAAGAGTGAGACCCCGTCTCTACTAGAAATAGAAAAAAATTAAATAAAAGAAAAAAAAAGAAAAAGAAAAAAAAATAAATAGAAAAATTAATTGGCCAACTAATATATATAGAAAAAATCAGCCGGGCACGGTGGCTCATGCCTGTGGTCCCAGCTACTCGGGAGGCTGAGGCAGGAGGATGGCTGGAGCCCAGGAGATTGAGGTTGCTGTGAGCCAGGCTGACGCCACGGCACTCACCTAGTCTAGCCTGGACAACAAAGTGAGACTCTGTCTCAAAAGAAGTAAAAAAAAAAAAAAATTAAAAAAAAAAAAAACCGAGGCACGAGGCCGGGGCGTGGTGGCTTCAACGCCTGTAAACCTAGCACTTTGGGAGGCCGAGGCAGGCGGATTGCTCAAGGTCAGGAGTTCGAAACCAGCCTGACTGAGCGAGACCCCGTCTCTACCAAAAATAGAAATAAATTGACCAACTAAAAATATATACAAAAAAATTAGCCGGGCATGGTGGCACGTGCCTTTAGTCCCAGCTACTCGGGAGGCCGAGGCAGGAGGATGGCTGAGCCCCGGAGATTGAGGTCGCTGTGAGAGCCCGGCTGACGCCTCGGCACTCACTCTAAGCCTGGACAACAAAGTGAGACTCTGTCTCAAAAAAAAAAAAAACAAAAAAAAAAAACCGAGGCACGACACGGGGGGATGCCACCGACGGCCGTGGCCGGGCGGGGCGACACCCTCCCTCGCGGCCGAGGTCAGGTTCGGGCACAGCGCGGTGGGGCGAACGCTCCCGGGGGGGAGGTCGGGCAGCGGGCGGGGAAGGAGAGAGAGGGGGAGCCGGCGCCTCCGAGAGGCCGAGAGCTGCCAGGGCGAGGCACGGAAAGCCGGGGGGGGGGGGGGGGGGAGAGAGGAGACCGCGGACGCGACCGGGCCACCGGGAAAACAACGCCGCGGGACCCCACCGCCCCAACACTCGGGAGCGGCCCCGCGGCGTGCCCGTGACGCCAGCCGGCCCTCACCGCCGGTCAACCAACCCCTCGACCCGCCCGCGGGCCACGGCCCCGCCACCGGGGCGCTCCTGAGAGCGACCCCGTCCCAACCCCGGGAGGGGAGGCGCCGCGCCGCGCCCCGACGTAACGACACCGAGGCCGGACTCAGAGGGGGGAGGCGCGGGCCACAGGAGGCGTGAAGCAAGAGTGGCGCTCCGCCCCCGCCGCGGGGGCCGGCGGACCCCTCCTCTCCCCGGCGGGGAGGGGGGAACTCTGCACACGCACAAGTGGCCACCACGGGGGGGGGGGCGGCTGACGACACGCAGAGAGGCCACGCACCGGGGGATCCGGTACCCCAAAGCGGCACGCCTCCAGGGTCGCTAGAGGGGATTTTCTCGCCAAAGGCGGGATCGCCCCTGTTCCTCAGTCACCCCCTACTGGGCCCCGGTATGGACGCGACAAGCACCCGCAATCTCTGAGCGTTCGCGGTCAGGGACCCCCCCTCGTGCAACCGCCTCGCGTCCGTGCGAAAAATCCCTCCCCCGCAGTAACGGAGGAAGAGGGCTCGCCGAGGCAGGCCACAGCAGGGGCCACCAACGGGGGGCCAGCCGGCACCCGGGCGCCGGGACAGTCCCCTCGACCACAATTCGCCCACACAGCCCGGTGTGACGACCCTCCCCCAAAAAAAGGGGAGAGAAGCGCACGGACCGCGCCACTCTTGCCTTTCAGGCCACCACACACCGTGGGGACAGACAGAGCGGCACCTCGCGTGCACACCGCGGTCGGGCAAACGCTCCCGGGGTGGGGGGGGTCGGGCAGCGGGAGGGGAAGGAGAGAGGGGGGAGCGGGCGCCGCCCAGAGCCGCCAGGGCGAGGCACGAAAAGGCGGGGGGGGGGGGAGGAGAGGGGACCCCGGACGCGACCGGGCCACCGGGAAAACAACACCGCGGGATCACACCGCCCCAACACGCGGGAGCGGCCCCGCGGCGTGCCCGTGACGCCAGCCGGCCCTCACCACCGGTCACCCCCTCGACCCGCCCGCGGGCCACGGCCCCGCCACCGGGGGGCTCCCAAGAGCGACCACGTCCCTTCAGTGCCCAGCACCGCCAACGCGCCTAAAACACCGTCCTCCTTAGTCTCCCCGTCCGGTCCCAACCCCGGAAGGGGGGGGCGGCTGACGACACGCTGAGAGGCGTCAGGCCGGGGGACCCGGTACCCCAAAGAGGCACACGCCTCCAGCATCCCTAGAGAGGATTTTCTCGCCAAAGGCGGGATCGTCCCTGTTCCTCGGTCGCCCCCGACTGGGCCCCGGCGGAGGCGTGCACGCACGCCCGGGAGGGTGGGGGGTCTGCGGCATGGGCGCGACAAGCACCCGCGGCAATCTCTGAGCGTTCGCGGTCGGGGCCCCCCTCGTGCAACCGCCTCGTGTCCGTGCAAAAAATCCCTCCCCCGCAGTAACGGAAGAGGGCTCGCCGAGGCAGGCCACAGCAGGGGCCACCAACGGGGGGACCGGCCGGCACCGAGGCGCCGGGACAGTCCCCTCGACCACAATTCGCCCACGTGGCCCAGTGCGACGACCCTCCCCCCAAAAAAGGGGAGGGAAGCGCACGGACCGCGCCACTCTTGCCTTTCCAGTCCACCACACACACCGTGGGGACGGGACAGACGGAGCGGCACCTCGCCCGCCCGCGCGGCACGGGGTGACGCCCGTCGGCTCAACCGCCTCGACCCCCCCATACAGGACTGCACGGGGACACAACGCAGCACACTTTGGCAGCGACCAGAGAGGGACGCCGGGAACGAGGGACGCCTCCGGGATGGCTAGAGGAGACTTTCTCGCCCAAGGCGGAGAAAGAGCCCTGTCGCCGCGTGGAGACCCGACTACTTCGACGCTACTCGCTGAAGGACAGCGAGCCCTCACTATCCTGCAGGCCGAAAATGACGATCTGAGGCGACAGAAAACACGGCGAGGGGGCCGGGGAAGAGCCACTTGAGCATGCGGTCCCCACGAACCCAGATGCGGCCACCCGTCCCCAACACGTCCCCAGTGACGACAGACACGGAGCACTTAGGGACATCTGGTCGACCCCGAGGGCCCACGTGGCAAAGAGGGTCGGGCGCCGTCCGCGGACACCCTAGCAGGCCGTCCGGGGGCCGATCCCCGGCCCAACGTGGCGACTCGAGAAGACAACGGGATGGGATGACGGGGACCCACGAGTGGCCGCGGAACGGCCGGGGTCCCCCACACCGGGCACCTCTGCCACGCAAGGGCCGGTCACCGGCCCCGGCAGGGGGACTCGGGAAGGAGGCATCCGGACCGGCGACCGGTACCCTCTCCCGTCCCCCTCCCCTCGCGCCAAAGTCGCGGCGGACTGCTGGTCGACCCGCCCGGGCAGCCCCTCAAGCCACCTGGGCGACGGGCAACGCCAGCCGACTCCCTCATAGACCTGCCGGCCCAAGGTCCGGCTCGCGGACCCCTGGCCGTCGCATAGGGGCCACCCGCAAGGCCCCGGGAAGGCTGCCCGCTTCCCGGAGCTCAGCCCCGCTCAGGTCACCGACCTTCACCTCCTTTGCCTGACGCGCTGGAGCTTCGGAGGACGGGAGCCGGTCACCGGCCCCGGCAGGGGGACTAGGGAAGGAGGCATCCGGACCGGCGACCGGTACCCTCTCCCGTCCCCCTCCCCGGTCCCCTCGCGCCAAAGACGCGGCGGACTGCTGGTCGACCCGCCCGGGCAGCCCCTCAACCAGCCAGGGCGGCGGGCAATGCCAGCCGACTCCCTCATAGACCTGCCGGCCCAAGGTCCGGCTCGCAGACCCCCGGCCGTCACACAGGGGTCACCCGCAAGGCCCCGGGAAGGCTGCCCGCTTCCCGGAGCTCAGCCCCGCTCAGGTCATCCACCTTCACCTCCTTTGCCTGACGCGCTGGAGCTTCGGAGGACGGGAGCCGGTCACCGGCCCCGGCATGGGGACTAGGGAAGGAGACACCTTGACCGGTGACCGGTACCCTCTCCCGTCCCCCTCCCCGGTCCCCTTGCGCCAAAGACGCGGCGGACTGCTGGTCGACCCACCCGGGCAGCCCCTCGACCCGTCCGGGCGGCGGGCAACGCCAGCCGACTCCCTCATAGACCTGCCGGCCCAAGGTCCGGCTCGAGGACCCCTGGCCGTCGCACAGGGGCCACCCGCAAGGCCCCGGGAAGGCTGCCCGCTTCCCGGAGCTCAGCCCCGCTCAGGTCATCCACCTTCACCTCCTTTGCCTGACACACTGGAGCTTCGGAGGACGGGAGCCGGTCACCGGCCCTGGCAGGGGGACTAGGGAAGGAGGCATCCGGACCGGCGACCGGTACCCTCTCCCGTCCCCCTCCCCGGTCCCCTCGCGCCAAAGACGCGGCGGACTGCTGGTCGACCCGCCCGGGCAGCCCCTCAACCTGCCCGGGCGGCGGGCAACGCCAGCCGACTCCCTCATAGTCCTGCCGGCCCAAGCTCCTGCTCGCAGACACCACAGGTGCGGACTGCAAAGCCCCGGGATGGCTGCCCGCTTCCCGGGGCTCAGTCACTGCCATGTCGCCGACCTTCTCCCCCTTTGCCCGCCAAGCCGGAGCTTCGGAGGACGGGAGCCTTGTATAAAAGCGGCCGCAAGAGGGAGCCCGAACACAACCACAGAATGCACACATCCACTAAGTAGTGACACTGGAAAAGTTAAATTTCTTTCATTTTCAGTTCCGTGGCTATAAACTATGGTTTTAGGTCATTTATTTATACTTTACATTCATTCCAGGTTATTAAGGTTATAGTGTGTATTATTAGAATCCACGGTTTTATAAGAAATCATGTTTGCCTACTCTAGGAAGAGATTTTCATTTCTTCATTTAATACTTACAATGATCACAACTAAGAAATAAGAAATAAGAAGGGAGGGAGAGATATAAATTCCTCTCTCTATATATAAATCTGCTATAGACAGAATAAAAGAGATAAGAAGGGAGGGAGAGATATAAATTCTCTCTCTCTCTTTCTCTCTCTCTCTCTATATATAAATCTGCTATAGACAGAATAAAAGAGATAAGCAGGGATGGAGAGATAAAAATTTCACTCTCTCTGTCTCTCTCTCTCTCTCTCTCTCTATATATATATATATATATAAATCTGCCATAGACAGAATAAAAGAGATAAGAAGGGAGGGAGAGATATAAATTTTCTCTCTCTCTCTCTATCTATATATATATATATAAATCTGCTATAGACAAAATAAAAGAGATAAGCAGGGATGGAGAGATAAAAATTTCACTCCCTCTCTCTCTGTGTGTGTATATATATAAATCTGCTATAGACAGAATAAAAGAGATAAGCAGGGAGGGAGAGATAAAATTTTTCTCAGGCCCAGCACACCTGTATTCCTAGCTCTCTGGGAGACTGAGGCAGCAGGATTGCTGGAGGTCAGGAGTTCAAACCAGCCTGAGCAAGAGCAAAACCCCATCTCTACTATAAACACAAAGAAATTAATTGGCCAAGTAATATATATAGAAAGAAAAATGAGCAAGGCTTGGCGACACATCCCTGTAGTCCCAGCTGTTTGGGAGGCTGAAAAACGAGGATTGCTTGAGCCCAGGAGGTTAAGGTTGCTGTGAGCTAGTTTTTGTGGATGATATGAATTTCAATTTTATGTATGTTCGTGGCAATCTATTAAATTTTGGGGGAATGATCAGATAGACTCATGAGGCTCTAAACCAGCATACAGTGGAAGGAGGCCACATCTGTTTTCTGTGATTTTCTCCAAAGTGTTCTTTTGTCCAGGAACTGGCCCAGAGAACTGAGACATGAGGTGGACCCCGGATTGAATACTGAATGACAGTTTCAGTCAAAGGATTTGGAATGCAAGAGAACTTTGGTCAGAGGGAGACATTAACATGATAAAAGTGGAGTCAAGCTTGAGATCCAGTTAAGTGGACCCCTAAAGTGAGGGGAGCTAGCAAGGAAAAGACAAGGGGTAAGGAGAAGTCACAGCAAGGAGGTGGGTGGGAGGAGGCTTTGCTGGGCTGGCGACCAGGTCACACTCCAGAGGTGGCACAGTAGGATTGGTAGGGGGATAGGTTTTATTGGGAAAACGGAGAGTTTGAACCCCAGCGTTTTATTTGTTAGCAACACAAATTTTGTCAATTCACATTCCCCTGCTGAGGCCCAGTCACCTAAAGACTAGGAAATGCAATGGATAGATTGATATCTCTCTCTCTCTCTCTGTGTCTCTCTGTCTCTCTGTCTATATATATATATAAATCTGCTATAGACAGAATAAAAGAGATAAGCAGGGATGGAGGGATAAAAATTTCACTCACTCTCTCTCTCTCTCTCTCTCTCAATCTGCTATAGACAGAATAAAAGAAATAAGAAGGGAGGGAGAGATATAAATTCCTCTCTCTCTGTATAAATCTGCTATAGACAGAATAAAAGAGATAAGCAGGGAGGGAGAGATAAAAATTTCTCTCAGGCCCAGTACAGCTGTAATCCTAGCTCTCTGGGAGGCTGAGGCAGGAGGATTGCTCAAGGATAGGAGTTCAAAACCAGCCTGAGGAAGAGCAAGACCATCTCTACTATAAATAGAAAGAAATTAATTGGCCAGCTAAACACACACACACACAAACACATAATAGGCCGGGCATGGTGGTGCATGTCTGTAGTTCCAGCTACTCAGGAGGCTGAAACAGAAGGATCACTTGAGCCCAGGAGTTTGAGGTAGCTGTGAGCTAAGCTGACGCCATAGCACTCTAGCCCTGGCACCAAAAGTGAGACTCTGTCTCAAAAAAAAGAATAATAATCATAATCATAAAAAAGGACTTACCAGATAAAGCAGGGAGGGAGAGATAATAATTTCTCTCTCTCACTCTCTCTGTCTCTCTGTCTCTCTCTATATATGTCTGCTATAGACAGAATAAAAGACATAAGCAGGGAGGGAGAGATAAAAATTTCTCTCAGGCCCAGCACACCTGTAATCCTAGCTCTCTGGGAGGCCAAGGGGGAAGGATTGCTGGAGGTCAGGAGTTCAAATCAGTGGGAGCAAGAGCAAGACCCCATCTCTACTATAAATAGAAAGAAATTAATTGGCCAAGTAATAGAGAGAGAGAGAAAAATTAGCCAGGCATGATGACACTGCCTGTAGTCCTAGCTACTTGGGAGGCTGAGGCAGGAGGATGGCTTGAGCCCAGGAGGTTGAGGTTGCCGTGAGCTAGGCTGACGCCATGGCACTCACTCTAGCCTGGGCAACAAAGTGAGACTCTGTCTCAAAAAATTAAATGCATGCATGAATGAATGAATGAATAAATAAATAAAAGTCTGTTAAAAAATACATAGAGGGAGGGTTCTCCGCTTTAGCCATTATTGTGGTTAATCACTTCACTGGTCTCAGCTGGGCCAAAAACAAGGCCTGTGGGGCTGGGGACCGCTCTGGAGTTTTAAGAAAAGATTGAACTGCTCTTGGGGATAGAGGCCAGACTACAAATTTCCAACATCAGGGGGTGGGGGGGTGGAGTTTTAAAAGGACACAAAATGTCTCTGTCCTTTATTTTTTTTGCCCTCTCTCTAGACCATTCCCTCTATTACACTGTGAAATTCATGATGTTAAATAGTTTTTCCTGGGAGAAACTTTGTGGTCGGGGCTATGTGAAGTAGGAAGGGTGTTTTATATGTTTCCAGGACATCATAAAAAATTGAGCAGACTCATCTAGGATCATTAGGGAAATGAATGATTTGCCTCTCCTAAATGTTGAGCTACCACAACAAGCTGCAGGAGGGGACCCTCCCGGACACCTATCCACTGACACAGGCCCCACGGGAGTGTGTTGCTCACCCTATTCATTTAGAAATGTATACTTTGGAATCCATAAAATAAAATTCACAGGAAGAGAAAATACATTGTTCTCAGCCTAGGATAAAAAGTCACAAGTTGTTGTAGAATTCATTCTGTGATTTAAATTTTTAAACGATATTCCATAAACCTAAAAAAAAAACACAAAAAAACAAAGATTAAACACAAACCGGGAAAAGAAAAAAAAAAAAAAACCCTGGGCAGAGGCCTACGGTGGGGGCGGGGAGGCAGGCAGGGAGCGGGAGGAGGAGGAGGGGCCCCTCCCTGGGACAACAGGGAGGGGGTTGGGCGGAGACCCTCTGGAGGCTAGAGGCGCCTGGGGCTGGCGGGCCCAGGCAGAACCTGTCCTACAATGTAGCAGATTTGAAAGCCGGCCTCCACACCTGGGGTGGGGGTGGGGTCCACTCTTAAGCTCCCAACATGGCCTGACTTTACCCATCCCCAAGTCTGATCAAAGTGGCCACTAGGTGACCCCTAAGTACCGGTGCCAGTGTCAGCCAGATAAGAGGGGACCCTCTGACGGGGCTGACAGCCATTTTTTTTTCTTTCTAAAGCTTGCCTCCATTTTAGGTCTACAGGTATACCCTTGAAATGGATGCTGGTATTGAGGAAACAGGAAGTATTTTTTTCCAGTCATTTATCTGGTCCTCAATCCTCATTATTTCTCATGTCCACCCCGCCCCCCCCCACACACACATATACACGTTGGTTCATCTCTGCAGAAAAGCTGCTGGAGATTGTTTCTCCACCAAATGCTTTCTGTTGACAGTATCTAAGAGGACAAGCAGTGCCACGCATTCTGCTCTAAGATTAAAATTGCATCTATCAGTGTGGTCCTATTTTACTTCTTATGTGGGTTTCGTGGGTTTCATAAAAGCTGATCTTGACTACCACAACGGAGACGAGTTAGTTTCTGTTGTTTCCCTATTTTTCCTCACAAGCAGTTTGAATGGCTCCATGTACTTCTAGACTGACTGCAAAGCACAGACTCCAGGATCTCCACCCTTTGGCTCTGTCTATGCAACCATGGCCTTCAGGGTACTCCTCTGTGGGGTATATACTCTCAGAGGTGGCACAGAATGATTGGTAGGGGGATAGGTTTTATTGGGAAAACTGAGAGTTTGAACCCCAGCGTTTTATTTGTTAGCAACACAAACTTTGTCAATTCACATTGCCCTGTTGAGGCCCAGTCACCTAAAGGGTAGGAAATGCAATGGATAGATTGATATATATCTCTCTTTCTCTGTGTCTCTCTGTCTCTGTCTCTCTCTATATATATATATGTGTGTATATATATATATAAGTCTGCTATAGAGAGAATAAAAGAGATAAGCAGGGATGGAGAGATAAAAATTTCAATCTCTCTGTCTCTCTCTACATATATATATATAAATCTGCTATAGACAGAATAAAAGAGATAAGAAGGGAGGGAGAGATATAAATTCTCTCTCTCTCTCTCTCTAAATCTGCTATAGACAGAATAAAAGAGATAAGCAGGGAGGGAGAGATATAAATTCCTCTCTCACTCTCTCTCTGTCTCTCTCTCTCTATATATATCTGCTATAGAATAAAAGAGATAAGCAGAGAGGGAGACATAACAATTTCTCTCAGGCCAGGCACACATGCAATCCTAGCTCTCTGGGAGCCCAAGGTGGGAGGATTGCTGGAGGTTAGGAATTCTAACCAGCTCCTGGAAGAGCAAGACCTTATCTGTACTATAAATAGAAAGAAATTAATTGGCAAAGTAATATATATAGAAAGAAAAAATAGCCGAGCATGCTGGCACATGCCTGTAGTCCCAGCTACTCAGGAGGCTAAGACAGAAGGATCAGTTCAGTCCTGGAATTTGAGGTTTAAGTGAGCTAAGTTGAGGCCATAGCACTCTTGCCGGGGCACCAAAGGTGAAACTCTGTCTCAAAAAAAAAAAATTAAGTAAAATGGACTTACCAGAAAGACCAACGATTGAGACATAAAAATTTCTCTCTCTCTCTTTCTCTGTCTATATATAAAACTGCTATAGGCAGAATAAAAGAGATAAGCAGGGAGGGAGAGATACAAATTTCTCTCACTCTATTTCTCTCTCTCTCTATATATATATGTCTGCTATAGACAGAATAAAAGAGACAAGAAGGGAGGGAGAGATAAAAATTTCTCTCTGTCTCTATCTCTCTCTCTCTCTCTCTCTATATATATATATATATAAAACTGCTATAGACAGAATAAAAGAGATAAGCAGGGAGGGAGAGATAATAATTTCTCTCACTCTTTCTCTCTCTATATATATGTCTGCTATAGACAGAATAAAAGAGACAAGAATGGAGGGAGAGATAAAAATTTCTCTCTCTGTCTCTCTCTCTCTGTCTCTCTCTCTGTCTCTGTCTCTATCTCTCTCTCTCTATATATAAATCTGCTATAGACAGAATAAAAGAGATAAGCTCAGAGGGAGAGATAAAAATTTCTATAAATCTCTCTCTCTCTCTCTCTCTGTCTCTCTCTCTCTCTGTCTCTCTCTATATATATAGGTCTGCTATAGATAGAATAAAAGAGATAAGCAGAGAGGGAGACATAAAAATTTCTCTCAGGCACAGCACACCTGCAATCCTAGCTCTCTGGGAGGCCAAGGTGGGAAGATTGCTGGAGGTCAGGGATTCATACCAGCCTGAGCAAAAGGAAGACCCCATCTCTACTATAAATAGAAAGAAATTAATTGCCCAAGTAATATATATAGAAAGAAAAATTAGCCGGCCATGCTGGCACATGCCTGTAGTCCCAGCTACTCAGGAGGCTGAGGCAGCAGGATCGCTTGAGCCCAGGAGTTTGAGGTTGTTGTGAGCTAGGCTGAAGCCATGGCACTCACTCTAGCCTGGGCAACAAACTGAGACTCTGTCTCAAAAAAAGTAAAAAAAAAAATTAAAAAAAAAAAAGAAAGAAAGAAAGAAATTAATTGGCCAACTAAACACACACACACACACACACACACATATAATAAGCCGGGCATGGTGGTGCATGTCTGTACTCCCAGCTACTCGGGAGGCTGAGACAGAAGGATCACTTGAGCCCAGGAGTTGGAGGTTGCTGTGAGCTAAGCTGAAGCCATAGCACCCTAGTCCGGGCCCTAAAAGTGAGACTCTGTCTCAAAAAAAAAAAGAAAAAATTAATAATAATAAAAAAGGTCTTACTTACCAGAAAAAGCAGGGAGGGACAGATAATAATTTCTCTCT
>NC_134123.1:44384308-44399308 GCF_040939455.1 Microcebus murinus
GAAATTAATTGGCCAAGTAATATATAAAGAAGGAAAAATTAGCCAGGCATGCTAGCACATGCCTGTAGTCCCAGCTACTCAGGAGGCTAAGGCAACGGGATTGCTTGAGCCCAGGAATTTGAGGTTGCTGTGAGCTAGGCTGAAGCCATGGCACTCACTCTAGCCTGGGCAATAAAAGGGAGACTCTGTCTCAAAAAAAGTAAAAAAAAAAAATTAAAAAAAAAAAGAAAGAAAGAAAGAAATTAATTGGCCAACTAAACACACACACACACAGACATAATAAGCCGGGCATGGTGGTGCATGTCTGTACTCCCAGCTACTCGGGAGGCTGAGACAGAAGGATCACTTGAGCCTAGGAGTTGGAGGTTGCTGTGAGCTAAGCTGAAGCCATAGCACCCTAGCCCGGGCCCTAAAAGTGAGACTCTGTCTGAAAAAAAAAAAAAGAAAAAATTAATAATAATAAAAAAGGTCTTACTTACCAGAAAAAGCAGGGAGGGAGAGATAATAATTTCTCTCTCTCTCTCTCTCTCTCTCTCTCTCTCTCTCTCTCTCTCTCTCAATGTATATATTTTCTGTGATTTTCTCCAAAGTGTTCCTTTGTCCAGGAACTGGCCCAGAGAACTGATAAATGAGGTGGACCCCAGATTGAATACTGAATGACAGTTTCAGTAAAACATTTTGGAATGCAAGGGAACTTTGGTCAGGGGGAGACATTAACATGATAAAAGTAGAGTCAAGCTTGAGATCCAGTTAAGTGGACCCCTAAAGTGAGGGGAGCTAGCAAGGAAAAGACAAGGGGTAAGGAGAAGTCACAGCAAGGAGGTTGGAGGAGCATTTGCGGGGCTGGCGACCGCTTCACACTGCTGCTATAGATAGAATGTCTGCTATAGACAGAATAAAAGAGAAAAGAGATAAGCAGGGAGGGAGACATAAAAATTTATCTCAGGCCCAGCACAGCTGCAATCCTAGCTCTGGGAGGCCAAGGTGGGAGGATTGCTGGAGGTCAGGAATTCAAACCAGCCTGAGCAAGAGGAAGACCCCATGTCTACTATAAATAGAAAGAAATTAATTGGCCAAGTAATATATATAGGAAGAAAAATTAGCCAGGCATGCTGGCACTTGCCTTTAGTCCCAACTACTCAAGAGGCTGAGACAGAAGGATCACTTGAACCCAGGATTTTGAGGTTGCTCTGAGCTAAGCTGAAGCCATAGCACCCTAGTCCGGGCCCTAAAAGTGAGACTCTGTCTCAAAAAAAAAGAAAAAATTAATAATAATTAAAAAGGTCTTACCAGAAAAAGCAGGGAGGGAGAGATAATAATTACTCTCTCTCTCTCTCTCTCTCTCTCTCTCTCTCTATATATATATATATATATATATATATATATATATGTCTGCTATAGACAGAATAAAAGACATAAGCAGGGAGGGACAGATAAAAATTTCTCTCAGGCCCAGCACACCTATAATCCTAGCTGTCTGGGAGGCCAAGGGGGGAGGATGCTGGAGGTCAGGAGTTCAAATCAGTGGGAGCAAGAGCAAGACCCCATCTCTACTATAAATAGAAAGAAATTAATTAGCCAAGTAATATATATAGAAAGAAAAATGAACCGGGCATGATAGCACATGCCTGTAGTCCCAGCTACTTGGCAGACTGAGGCAGGAGGATGGCTTGAGCCCAGGAGGTTGAGGTTGCCATGACCTAGGCTGATGCCATGGCACTGACCCTAGCCTGGGCAATAACGGGAGACTCTGACTCAAAAAATTAAATGAATGCATGCATGCATGCATGAATGAATGAATGAATGAATGAATGAATAAATAAATAAATAAATAAAAGTATGTTAAAAAATACATAGGGAGGGTTCTCCGCTTTAGCCATTATTGTGGTTAATCATGTCACTGGTCTCAGCTGGGCCAAAAACAAGGCCTGTGGGTCTGGGGACTGCTCAGATGTTTTAAGAAAGGATTGAACTCCTCTTGGGGATAGAGGCCAGATTACAAGTTTCCAACATCAGGAGGTGAGGGGGGAAGTTTTAAAAGGACACAAAATGTTTCTGTCCTTTAGTTATTTTTTTTCCCTCTGTCTAGACCATTCCCTCTATTACACTGGGAAATTCATGATGTTGAATATTTTTTCCTGGGAGGAACTTTGTGGTCGGCTATGTTTAGTAGGAAGGGTGTTTTATATGTTTCCACGACATCATAAAAAATTCAGCAGACTCATCTAGGATCATTAGGGAAATGAATGATTTTCCTCTCCTAAATGTGGAGCTACCACAACAAGCTGCAGGAGGACCCTCCGGGACACCTATCCAGGGACAGAGGCCCGTCTGGAATGTGTCACTCACCCTATTCATTTAGAAATGTATACTTTCAAATCAATAAAATTTCCCCCACCCGGGTTACTGTAGTCAAGTCCCTTCAATCTGATCCCTAAGTCTGTTCAGCCTCAGTCCACGACCAAGGAAGGCCCACTCTGTGAGACCAAGGAGCCCGGTGCCCAAAAGGAATAAGGACAGGCACCCACGTGCACGCACACAGAGACATGGTCAAATAAACCGTGTTCAAGGTCTTTCTGTTCAGGGATCATGAAGATGGTTTGAAACCCCCAGGATCAACTTTGCATTTCTTCCAGGACAGGAAAATTCACAGGAAAAGAAAATACATTGTTCTCAGCCTAGGATAAAAAGCCACAAGTTGTTGTAGAATTCTTTCTGTGATTTAAATTTTTAAACGATATTCCATAAACCTACAAAAAAACCAAAAAAAAAAACAAGATAAAACAGAAACCAGGAAAAAAAAAAAAAAACCCTGGGCAGAGGCCTACGGTGGGGGCGGGGAGGCAGGCAGGGAGCGGGAGGAGGAGGGGCCCCTCCCTGGGACAACAGGGAGGGTGGGGTGGGCGAAGGCTAGAGGCGCCTGGGGGCTGGCGGGCACAGGAAGAACCTTGTTCTACACCCCAGCAGATTTGAAAGCCGACCTCCACACCTTGGGTGGGGGTGGTGTTAACTCTTAAGCTCCCAATATCTCCTGATTTTACCCATCCCCATGTCTGATCAATGTGGCAGCTAGGTGACAACTAACTACAGGTGCCAGTGTCAGCCAGACGAGAAGGGACCCTCTTTGCTTCATTATAGAGCCCTTGAGTTTTGGGTAAATGTCTGGTAGCCGGCCTGTTATTAGCAAACATCCTTATCTGAACTGAAAACATTCCAAGCCTTTAGGCAGAAGTGCATTTCTTTCATCAATTGCAAATCAAAGAGTCTCTCAACCCAGCTGTAAACCTGTAAAACCGGCACCCTGGCTCCCCCTCCCCCCACTTGCAGATGTCTGGCCTTTTCAGCTCAGACTAATATGTCCCTTCATATATGGATCTGTGATTTTACATGTCATTCCTGTCTCCCTAAAATGTATGAAGCTAAACTGTGACCCGCCCCACCACCATGGGACCCCTTGCGCAAGGCTTCTTGGGTGCAGCTCTCAGGGCCATGGTCTCTGACATTGGGCTCAGAAAAAACTCTTTAAATTATTTTGCAGTGTTTTGGGGTTCTCACATTCTTGTATCTGTGGGAGCTTTCTCTTTTCTATTACATGTGATCCGGATCCCTAGCTAGGTGTTCATATTTTTGGAAGGTGACGGTGCTCAAGCTTATCTTTGTCAAAATTATTATTATTATTTTGCCAAAATTATGGGCTATTTTAAAGGCATAGCGGCTGTTAGTGTATATATTAGCTATTTTTTTTTAGCTAAAATATAAGCTCTAGTTAATGCTATTAATTTAGCCATTTGGGCTGATTTTACTCTTTTGAGTTGGGCGCTTTTTATTATGTCTACTGTGGAAGTGACAGCATATTTTGCTTGATAATGTCTCTGATGGTCTTTTAAATAAGAACCATTCGAAAACCAAATTAATTTAGCATTTTTGATAGGAGTTTTTTGCAAATTTGCTCTAGGAGACAGTAAGATATTAGTTAGTAGACTGTAGTTATGTTTTTTTTTTTTTGCTCACCCGGAAGAGGGACAAGAGTTGCAGGGTTAAGAATATTGTAGTGTTTTAAAGTGATGTTAGGGGCAGAAAGCAAAAGCACTTTATAGGAGGTAAGGCGACTTATAGAATAGTGTTGAGTGTGGTGAGAGTTTAGGAGAGATTTTATAGAATGAGGGGCATAAATTATCAGGGGGGACTCTAGGACAAATTTTTTAATTTTTTTTATATAAAATGGCTGTAGCTGATATGGCTCTCCTATAAGGGGGGTGTCCTTTCGCTACTGGGTCTAACAGTCGGCTGAAATAACTAACTGGCCTGTGACTGTCGCCATGCTTTTGAGTTAATATTTTGAGTGCATTTTTATTTGTTTTATGTATAAAAAGGAAAAAAGGAAGGCTATAGTTTGGGTGTCTTAAAGCAGGTGCCTGGGTAAGAGCCTGTTTTAAATCTTTTATATATTGCTTTTTATTTTTTTTTTTAGCAAATTGGGTCTGGTTGGTGATGCTTTAGTTTTTTGTAAAAGAGCTGGGCCATTAATGAGTAGTTTTGAATTTAACTTTTGCAGTAGCCTGTTAGGTTTAAGAACCCTCTTAATTGTTTTTTTTTGTTTTGGGCAAAGGAAAGGCCATGATGGCAGAGATTTTCTTTGGGTTTATAAGAAGTCTCTTTGGGGAAATTGTGTGCCCTAAGTATTTAACTTGGGGGAGACAAATTTGTCATTTATTTTTGGACACTCTGTGTCCCTTTAAGGCAAGCTGCCGTAGCAGGTATATAGTGTCTTTTTTGCATTCATTTAGGGAGGGTGAACACAACAGCAAATTATTTATATATTGAATTAGAGTAGATTTATTTTGGAATATAATATCATTTAAATTTGCCTTTAATATTTGAGAAAAATATGTAGGACTTTTAGAGTAACCCTGGGCCAAGACTGTCTATGTATGCTGGCGATTTTTTTAAGTGAAGGCAAAAAGATATCGACTATTCTGATTTATAGGTGTGCTAAAGAAAGCACCCTATAAGTCAATGACAGAGAAGTGGCTGGCGGTGATAGGAATGTCGGACAGTAAGGTGTGGGGGTTAGGGACGACAGGATGCCTCGGAACTATCATTTGATTTATGGCTCTTAGGTCTTGAACAAACTGCCAGCCTTTTTTATTTGGTTTTTTGACTGGGAGGATCGGTGTGTTATAAGGGCTGGTGCAGGGTATTATGAGTCTTTTATTGAAGTAGTCTTGAACGATTGGCTTGATTTTTAGTAAGGCTTTAGGCCTAAGGGGGCATCGTTTAATGTTTGGCAGGGGTTTAGACTCATTTATGGTGATTTTTATGGGAACTGTTGACTTCATTTGTCTGATATCTGTGGAAGAGTTTGCTCATAGAGAATTTGGTATTTTGGATAAGAAAGGCTCTATGTCCCCCTGTTTAAAATCTCTATTAACCTCAGCAAGCATGATGCTGCATGTAGGGTTTTGTAAGTCTTCTGTGTCTCTCAAATTGAGAATTATTTTTGTGTGTGTGAAAATGAGATGTGGGCATTATGGATCTCTAAGAAATTTTGTCTCAGCAAGTGTATAGGAGCACTATCTATTAAAAGGAAAACATGCTGTCTTATAAGCTGTCTTAATTGAAATTGGAGTGGATTAGATTTAAAGGCAACCATTGGGGAGTTTGAAACTTTTATTATTTGGGTTTTTATTTTACTCTGAGGGAGAGGGTTTTTAATTAAGGTAGGGTTGAGGACTGATAGCGTGGCACCAGTGTCTATAAGGGCTCTGGTGTCTTTTTTATTTATGGATATTTTAATTTTTTTTAGAGTGTCTGTTAGAAGTAAGGGGAAAACCCTCTCTATTTTTTTGGAGCCTCTCTATTTTGGTTTTAAAGTTTTTTTGGTGCTTCCCTCTAAGGCCTTTTGCTCTTTTTGTGTAAGCACCCATTTAAGTTTTTTAGAATTTCTTTTAAGGTGTCCCTTTTATTTTGCAGTAATAACAAATCACTCTTTTGGTGGCCAGCTTTGATTTTTGCAGGGGACAGAACCCTTTTGACCTTTTGACTTGGTTATTAAGTTGCTTTAGCTGTAGACTCATAATTTTGGAGGCCGTTTTTTTTTTGTTTGTTTTTTAACTATTGTTTGTGACAATTGGTCGGCTAGGATGACTAGGCTGTTAGTGGGCAGAGAAGCCTAGGCCACATTCTTTTTTTTTATTAGGGTCACTAATTTGTCCTTTAAGCCTCATATGAATTTAGAATTTAGTAAAGTGTCACTTTTACTATGCTCAAAATTTTTAGGAGGTATTTTTGAATATCGTTTGAATGTTTTTTTAAACCTGTTATAAAAGTCAGGTATGGTTTTATTTGGGCGTATTTTATATTGTTGCACTTTTGCCCAATTTCTAACTTTAGGGAAAATTTGTGGTAAGTTTTTATAGAGGCGGTCACAGAGCTCTCTGTATTTTTTTTTATTTGTATTTATTTTATTAAAACTTTTTAAAGGTTGTTTTTAACCTGCTATTTTGAACCATTTTTCAGCTTTGTTTTTGGGGACTAGTAACTTAATTAGCTGATATAGGTTAGAGAAACCTGGATTATAGGTCTTAAGTGTTAATTGGAATTTTTTGGCAAACCCGAGAGGGCCTTGAGTTGGATTAGGGAACCCAGACACCAGAGCCTTTAACTCTGTCTTGATCTAGGGTGTATATAATACATTAGGTTCTCCTCTCTCAGTGGGTTTTATTTTAAAGGGAGCAATAACTATTTTATTTTATTTTTTTTTTTTTAGCTATTTTTGATTTTTTTATAGCTTGAGGTGAAGGAATAGGGGAGGGGGGAAATGAAATTATTAGGATAAGGAAATTTAGAGAAGAGAGGGTTAGGGGGAGCAGGAGGAGAGACAATTTTTGGAGCGTTTTTGATTTTAGAAGCGGCTTTTGCTAGTTTTTTAAATTTTGAGACAGTCTTAAGTATTTTCTTATTAACTTTTTGGAGGGAGGCAAGTTTACTATTTTTTTTTGGATGATTTTAAGTGCCAGCAATAGTTAGTTTTATACATTTTTAGAGAGACAAAGGTTATAGGCAAGGTCACAAATTAATATAGGAGAGGCATATATTGGTTTGGCCCAAAAAGGTGGGACATTTTGAAGCGGGGGCTTATAGGTTATAGGTGGGTTTAAAGATTTTTTGGCTGGCAATCTGCTGAGAGGGTTAGACTTTATTTAGAAGACTAGAAAGGATATGCTTATTTTAAGGTAAGGTCGTGGGCACTCTGGGAGGTCTAGACAGGAGGACATTTTAAATTTACAATAGGCGCCTGCTAGGATGTTTTAAGATGCTTTAAATTGAAGAAGAGGCGCCTGCTAGGATGCTCAGTGAAGACATTTTAGATTTATGATAGGCATCTGCCAGGATGCTTGAGTTAAGACAGGGGCTTTTTATCTTTTAGGTGATGTTAATGCCATACCAGAATGAGGCCAGGAAGTAAACCACCGCTTTGTTTGGTTACCAAAAGCCGCTTTGTGGGAATTTACCCTTTGTCAGCCTAACCCTGCTGGCCTCTTTATTATTTGCCAGCCTAACCCAGCTGGCCTCCTTAGGAAGGAGTTTTTAGCAAAACATTAGAGTTCAGTTTTCATCACAAAGAGTGACTTGTGGACCACGCTTCCATTAAAGGATGTATCTGAATCTGTGACTGGAAGGGGTCGGTACCTGACCAGAGAGCACTGCCAGAGGAGGAGACGTTTCATTTCTTTTCCTAAATTTTACCTGGCCATAGCAGACATCTCTGTTTCCCTAGGACGTGGTATTTTTCCTCACAAGCAGTTTGAGTGGCTCCATGTGCCTCTAGACTGACTGCAAAGCACAGACTCCCCGATCTCCACCCGTTGGCTCTGTCTATCCAAGCACGGCCTCCACGGCTCTCCTCTGGGGGGTATAGACTCTCAGAGGTGGCACACTATGGTTGGTAGGGGGATAGGCTTTATTGGGAAAACTGAGAGTTTGAACCCCAGCGTTTTATTTGTTAGCAACGCCAACTTTGTCAATTCACATGGCCCTGCTGAGGCCCAGTCACCTAAAGGGTAGGAAATGCAATGGATAGATTCATCTCTCTCTCTCTCTCCTCTCTTTTTCTTTTCTTTTCTCTTCTTTTGGCAGGCTCTCACTCTGGTTCCCAGGCTAAAGGGCAGTGGCATCCTCATAGCTCAGCGCCACCTCAAACTCCTGGCCTCCAGTGATCCTCTCACCCAGGCTTCCCAAAGTGCTAGGATGATGGAGTTCTTGTTTCTGTTTTCCATTTTTTTTTTTCATCTGATGTCTTTTAGGGTCCTAGCGTCAGAAATTTAGATCTGTTCTTTGAACTCATCCTAGGGGCTCATTGGGATTCTAATAGGTGCTCCTGGGAATTTCAGCAGTACTGCCAGGGAGGGAGGGAAGAAGCAGCATCGGGCAAGTATGGTGGCACAAGCCTGTAGTCCCAGCGACTCGACTCCTGAGGTTGAGGCAGGAGGATGGATGGAGCCCAGGTGTTTGAGGTTGCAGTGACCAAGGATGCATTGTACCCTGTTCCATAGAGGGAGACAGACCCTGTCACTCACCCAAAAACTATACAAATATTAGGTACCCTAATAATTAAAAATGAAGCAAAAGGGGTTGGGCGTGGTGGCCCATGCCAATAATCCTAGCACTCTGGGAGGCCGAGGCGGGTGGATTGCTCAAGGTCAGGAGTTCAAAACCAACCTGAGCAAGAGCAAGCCTATCTCTACTATAAATAGAAAGAAATTAATTGGCCAACTAAACATACACACACACACACACACACACACACACAATAACCCGGGCATGGTGGTGCATGTCTGTACTCCCAGCTACTCGGGAGGCTGAGACAGAAGGATCACTTGAGCCCAGGAGTTGGAGGTTGCTGTGAGCTAAGCTGAAGCCATAGCACCCTAGCCCAGGCCCTAAAAGTGAGACTCTGTCTCAAAATAAAAAATTAAGGAAAAGGGATTTACCAGAAAATGCAGGGAGGGAGAGATAAAAATTTCTCTCTCTCTCTCTCTCTATATATATATATATATACATATATATATTTATATAGTCTGAGGACTTTATTAATATATATTTATATATAGAAATTATATATAGAAATTTATATATAGAGAGAGAAATTATACCTAGTGAGAAATTGCCATATATATATACACACAGAGAGAGAGAGAGAGAGAGAGAGAGAGAGAGAGAGAGAAACCGATATTACCATGAGGATGTGAGTGTGATTCTGAGGACTTTATTGACTTTGTGGGCTACTGGACTCTGTGGAGATCAGTGAAGAAAGAGTGCAGAAATGAGAATAAGCGGCGTCTATGGGGCGCTTGCTTGCCGTGCGTGTGCACCTGTGTGTAAATAAATAGCTAGACATTCCTTTCTTCTCAAGAGAGTCAGTGTCACCACTGCCACCGCCATCACCACCGAGGGCGCTTAAGGGTTCCTGGCCTGATAGTTGCCGGAGCGCGCTAGGGCAGTCTTGGCGGGATGGCCGACCCCCCGGTGGCTATAAAGGAGGTGGGTGTGGCATCACCAGGGTCAAGCGCAGACTTGGAGAACTAGGCCTAGAGAAAGGCTGCTTTATCATCTGGAGGCGAACCGACACCTTTGGTGGATAGAGAGACATCATTCGGTGTTTTTATGGAGGCGATGACGGTGATGAAGAAGATGACAACTGCTCCCGCCCCTGCCGCCGCTCCTGCCACCGCTCCCGCCGCCGCCGCCACCGCCGCTCCCTCCCGCCAGGGCTCCTGCCACCGCTCCAGCCGCCGCCACCGCCGCTCCCTCCCGCCAGGGCTCCTGCCACCGCTCCCGCCGCCGCCACCAGCGCTCCCTCCCTCCAGGGCTCCTGCCACCGCTCCCGCCGCCGCTGCCGCTCCCTCCCGCCAGGGCTCCTGCCACCGCTCCCGCCGCCGCCGCCCCTCCCGCCAGGGCTCCTGCCACCGCTCCCGCCGCCACCAGCGCTCCCTCCCGCCAGGGCTCCTGCCACCGCTCCCGCCGCCGCTGCTCCCTCCCGCCAGGGCTCCTGCCACCCCTCCCGCCGCCGCCGCTGCCACCACCACAGGTTGGGAAATGAATTAAATCTTAATCTAACCGCCCCCGCCCCACCCCCCACCCCAGCAGGCTCAAGGGACCGATTCCTCCGGACCCTAGAAAGAGCCTAAAAAGCAGATTTGTTGCCCATGAGAAGGCAGGTCAGAACTGGCCGGTCACGTCCCCTCCTTTCTCGAGGGGACATTTGTAACATTAGTGTCATTTAAGTTGGTATTCAATGCCCCACTAGTAAATTTCATAGGCTTAAAAAAAAAGGAAGGAAGGGAGGGAGGGAGGGAGGGAGGGAGGGAGGGAAGGAAGGAAGGAAGGAAGGAAGGAAGGAAGGAAGGAAGGAAGGAAGGAAGGAAGGAAGGAAGGAAGGAAGGAAGGAAGGGAGGAAGGAAGGGAGGGAGGGAAAAGAGGCAAGGCTGGCGTGGTGGCTCACGCCTGTGATCCTAGCACTCTGGGGGACTGTGGTGGGTGGATCATTGGAGCTCAGGAGTTCGAGCCCAGCCTGAGCAAGAACGAGACCCCTTCTCTACTAGAAATAGAAATTAATTGGCTAACTCAAAATATATATCTATAGAAAAAATTAGCCAGGCACGGTGGCGCATGCCTGTAGTCCCAGCTACTCTGGAGGCTGAGACAGAAGGATCACTTGAGCGCTGGAGTTTGACGTTGCCATGAGCCAGGCTGACGCCACAGGACTGTAGGCTGGGCAATACAGTGACACTCCATCTCTCAAGAAAAAGACAGCAAAAAAGAAAGGAGGGGAGAGAGAGAGAGAGAGAGAGATTGAATTGGCCTATTTTCAAGTTAAAAATAAAATAAATAAAAAAAAAAGAGAGAGTCATACTGAGAATATTGATCCAAGAGCGACACCTAGCGACCATATATAGCCACCACCATCTAGGGCCGAATTCGCCAGAGGTGACGGAGGCCGAGGGCAACATGGAGTCGACCTGGGATGGGGGGGCGGGCATGGCGACCGCAGCAGGCGATTCCCAGGCAGGCACACGAGCCAGGCCGGGAGCTCGTTCTCAGCGCCGTGAAAGGGAGCGGGAGGGAGAAAATCATGACAAAGTGACAGCAGCTCCCTTTGTAGCTCCTAAGCAGGGCGATCGCGTGTTCACACTCGCGGGTGATCCGTGCCTCCTAGTGTGTCGGCACGTCCCCCGTGTGACGTGAAGCGAGGGGTGAAGGGGAACAGGGGGGTAGGAAAAGGAAAGGAGAAGATCCATCCAATGAAAGGGGGAAAAAAGGAAAGTCCCACGGGGGTCAGGTAGTGAGAGCAAATCAACAAGCTGCGGACAGCAACTCCCGGGGGAACACAGCCCGCGAAGCGCCCGCGCCGCCAAAATAGCGATCCGAGGGCGACCCCTAGCGGCGGCGACAACACAGACACTCAATGTGTCCCACCGGCTGTCGCCGAGCAAGCGGACATCTGGTCGACCCACGGGCCCAGAGGCACGCCAGCCCGGGTGATCGTGGCCGGCGAGGGAGGGGTGGGGAGGGGAGAAAACCATTCAAGTCATCCCAGGTCCCATTAGGGTTCCGAAGTGTGATGATTGCGCGTGCACGTGTGCCCCGTCACCGAGACAAGAGTGTGGCGGGGGGGTGGGGGGGGGAAACAATAAAAAATAAAAATAAATAAAAATCAAAAGAGTAAAAAAATAAAAATAAAGGGGAGGGGGGGAAATGGGCATTTATTGAAACCTTAAAATGTGTACCCCCATAATATGCCAAAATAAAAAAAAGTTAAAAAAAAAAGTCCTAAAAAAATAAAAAATAAAAATAAAAAAATAAAAAATTAAAAAATTAAATAAATTTTTAAAAAGTACGTACATACATACATACATACATACATGCACACACAAAAAATAAAAAATAAGTACGTACATATAAGATAAGTGAATTCATAGTTATAAAAATGTGTACACACATACATACACACATACATACATACATACATACATACATACATACATACATACATAAATAAATAAATAAATAGGCAGACCCCCCCCCCCCACCAGCCAGATGTCCTTTCTCCTCATACACTAAGTGTCAGAGGACATCTGGTCTACCTGGGGAGGGGGGAACACAAGATCCTTTCTCCTCATACACTAAGTGTCCAGCCGACATCTGGTCTACCAGGACCCTTTCTCCTCATATACTAAGTGTCCAGCTGACATCTGGTCGACCCGGCGGGAGGGGGGACAGGTGTGGGAAAGCGGGAACCCAAACACCAGCTGTGACACAGACATCTGGTCGACCTCGTGGACCCCGGGCCGGGACCCCGGGCGCTGTACCCTGACGGGGGCCGGCGGCCCCGCGCCCGCCCGGTCGACCCGGAACCGCGAGAGAGGAGGAGGGAGCAGCGGAGGCCGGCGAGACCCCCTCGCCGAGCCTGCCGCGTGGGGAAGGGAAGGGCGCCACGAACGACGCGCGCGGCAGCGGAGGGAGGGTGGGTGACGGACCCCAGCCACGACACGGAACACCGGGAAGGCGGGGCGGCGGGCGCGGGGGCACTCGCAACCCTTTCCACGGCCAGTCGCGTCGCCGCCGTAAGCGCCCGTCCCGCCCGGAACGGGGTCCCGGTGGCGGGCCAGAGCCCGTCCCGACCCCGCCGCGGGCGTCCGGGCGCGGGGGCAACGGCGCGACGTGTGACCGGGGAAGAGAGAGACCCCCGCGCCCGGGCTCCACCGAACACACGCGACGTCCACGGCAACGGGGACGCGTCCACCGCGGGGGGGGGGGACGACGGCAACGCCGACACGCGACGCGTACGGGGGCGAGCGGGGTGGGACGAGGACCAGGGCCACCCCTTCCCGCGACTGGAAGCCGGACGGGAGAGGACGAGAAGTCTGAAGGCAGCAGCGGGCGAGCGGGGCGCTTCGGGGACGACACGAAAGCGGCGACGGGGGGAGGGACCGCCGGACGACCGCAAGGAACGAGGGGGCGGCCTCAGACGCCAAACCCGCCGGCCGGGACACGCACGGGACACCTCACCGCCACTGGCCTCAGCGCACGACAGCGGTCCCGCGGCACCCGGAACGACAAGGCTGCGCGCCTTCGGTGACCCCCACGCACCGCGCGGGGCCCGGGCCCGACCGCCGCCACGGTCGCACGCCGCTCCCGGGAAGCTGTCCCTCTGTCGCCACGCACACGCGGCCACCCGCCCCTCAGGTCGTTCCGCCCCAAACGCGCAGGGGCCCCCGCAGACCGTCACAAACCGAGGCACGAGGCCGGGCGCGGCGGCTCACGCCTGTAATCCCAGCTCTCTGGGAGGCCGAGGCGGGCGGATTGCCTGAGGTCAGGAGTTCGAAACCAGCCTGAGCAAGAGTGAGACCCCGTCTCTACTATAAATAGAAAGAAATTAAATAAAAGAAAAAAAAAGAAAAAGAAAAAAAAATAAATAGAAAGAAATTAATTGGCCAACTAATATATATAGAAAAAATCAGCCGGGCATGGTGGCGGCTCATGCCTGTGGTCCCAGCTACTCGGGAGGCTGAGGCAGGAGGATGGCTGGAGCCCAGGAGATTGAGGTTGCTGTGAGCTAGGCTGACGCCACGGCACTCACTCTAGCCTGGACAACAAAGTGAGACTCTGTCTCAAAAGAAGTAAAAAAAAAAAAAAAAATTAAAAAAAAAAAAAAAAACCGGGGCACGAGGCCGGGCGTGGTGGCTTCACGCCTGTAATCCTAGCACTTTGGGAGGCCGAGGCAGGCGGATTGCTCAAGGTCAGGAGTTCGAAACCAGCCTGACTGAGCGAGACCCCGTCTCTACCAAAAATAGAAAGAAATTGACCAACTAAAAATATATACAAAAAATTAGCCGGGCATGGTGGCGCCTGCCTTTAGTCCCAGCTACTCGGGAGGCCGAGGCAGGAGGATGGCTGAGCCCCGGAGATTGAGGTCGCTGTGAGAGCCCGGCTGACGCCACGGCACTCACTCTAAGCCTGGACAACAAAGTGAGACTCTGTCTCAAAAAAAAAAACAAAAAAAAAAACCGAGGCACGAGGCCGGGGGGATGCCACCGACGGCCGTGGCCGGCCGGGGCGACACCCTCCCTCGCGGCCGAGGTCAGGTTCGGGCACAGCGCGGTGGGGCGAACGCTCCCGGGGGGAGGTCGGGCAGCGGGTGGGGAAGGAGAGAGAGGGGGAGCGGGCGCCTCCGAGAGGCCGAGAGCCGCCAGGGCGAGGCACGGAAAGCCCGGGGGGGGGGGGGGAGAGAGAGGAGACCCCGGACGCGACCGGGCCACCGGGGAAACAACGCCGCGGGACCCCACCGCCCCAACACTCGGGAGCGGCCCCGCGGCGTGCCCGTGACGCCAGCCGGCCCTCACCGCCGGTCAACCCCTCGACCCGCCCGCGGGCCACGGCCCCGCCACCGGGGGGGCTCCCGAGAGCGACCCCGCCCCAACCCCGGGAGGGGAGGCGCCGCGCCACGCCCCGACGTAACGACACCGAGGCGGGACTCAGAGGGGGCAGGCACGGGCCACAGGAGGCGTGAAGCAAGAGTGGCGCTCCGCCCCCGCCGCGGGGGCCGGCGGACCCCTCCTCCCCCGGCGGGGAGGGGGGAACTCTGCACACGCACAAGTGGCCGCCACGTGGGGGGGCGGCTGACGACACGCTGAGAGGCCACGCACCGGGGGATCCGGTACCCCAAAGCGGCACGCCTCCAGGGTCGCTAGAGGGGATTTTCTCGCCAAAGGCGGGATCGCCCCTGTTCCCCAGTCACCCCCTACTGGGCCCCGGTATGGACGCGACAAGCACCCGCAATCTCTGAGCATTCGCGGTCAGGGACCCCCCCCTCGTGCAACCGCCTCGTGTCCCTGGGGTGGGGGTGGGGTCCACTCTTAAGCTCCCAACATGGCCTGACTTTACCCAACCCCAAGGCTGATCAAAGTGGCCACTAGATGACACCTAAGTACTGGTGCC
>NC_134123.1:44401808-44419308 GCF_040939455.1 Microcebus murinus
TCTCTGGGAGACTGAGGCAGCAGGATTGCTGGAAGTCAGGAGTTCAAACCAGCCTGAGCAAGAGCAAAACCCCATCTCTACTATAAACACAAAGAAATTAATTGGCCAAGTAATATATATAGAAAGAAAAATGAGCCAGGCGTGGCGACACATCCCTGTAGTCCCAGCTGTTTGGGAGGCTGAACCAGGAGGATTGCTTGAGCCCAGGAGGTTGAGGTTGCTGTGAGCTAGTTTTTGTGGATGATATGAATTTCAATTTTATGTATGTTCGTGGCAATCTATTAAATTTTGGGGGAATGATCAGATACACTCATGAGGCTCTAAACCAGCATACAGTGGAAGGAGGCCACATCTGTTTTCTGTGATTTTCTCCAAAGTGTTCTTTTGTCCAGGAACTGGCCAGGGAACTGATACATGAGGTGGACCCCGGATTGAATACTGAATGACAGTTTCAGTCAAAGGTTTTGGAATGCAAGAGAACTTTGGTCAGAGGGAGACATTAACATGATAAAAGTGGAGTCAAGCTTGAGATCCAGTTAAGTGGACCCCTAAAGTGAGGGGAGCTAGCAAGGAAAAGACAAGGGGTAAGGAGAAGTCACAGCAAGGAGGTGGGTGGGAGGAGGCTTTGCTGGGCTGGCGACCAGGTCACACTCCAGAGGTGGCACAGTATGATTGGTAGGGGGATAGGTTTTATTGGGAAAACGGAGAGTTTGAACCCCAGCGTTTTATTTGTTAGCAACACAAATTTTGTCAATTCACATTCCCCTGCTGAGGCCCAGTCACCTAAAGACTAGGAAATGCAATGGATAGATTGATATCTCTCTCTCTCTCTCTGTGTCTCTCTGTCTCTCTCTCTCTCTATATATATAAATCTGCTATAGACAGAATAAAAGAGATAAGCAGGGATGGAGGGATAAAAATTTCACTCACTCTCTCTCTCTCTCTCTCTCTCTCTCTCTCTCTAAATCTGCTATAGACAGAATAAAAGAAATAAGAAGGGAGGGAGAGATATAAATTCCTCTCTCTCTGTATAAATCTGCTATAGACAGAATAAAAGAGATACGCAGGGAGGGAGAGATAAAAATTTCTCTCAGGCCCAGTACAGCTGTAATCCTAGCTCTCTGGGAGGCTGAGGCAGGAGGATTGCTCAAGGATAGGAGTTCAAAACCAGCCTGAGGAAGAGCAAGACCATCTCTACTATAAATAGAAAGAAATTAATTGGCCAACTAAACACACACACACAAACACATAATAGGCCGGGCATGGTGGTGCATGTCTTTAGTTCCAGCTACTCAGGAGGCTGAAACAGAAGGATCACTTGAGCCCAGGAGTTTGAGGTAGCTGTGAGCTAAGCTGATGCCATAGCACTCTAGCCCTGGCACCAAAAGTGAGACTTTGTCTCAAAAAAAAGGATAATAATAATAATCATAAAAAAGGACTTACCAGATAAATCAGGGAGAGAGAGATAATAATTTCTCTCTCTCTCTCTCTCTCTCTCTCTCTCTCTCTCTCTCTCTCTCTATGTCTGCTATAGACAGAATAAAAGACATAAGCAGGGAGGGAGAGATAAAAATTTCTCTCAGGCCCAGCACACCTGTAATCCTAGCTCTCTGGGAGGCCAAGGGGGAAGGATTGCTGGAGGTCAGGAGTTCAAATCAGTGGGAGCAAGAGCAAGACCCCATCTCTACTATAAATAGAAAGAAATTAATTGGCCAAGTAATAGAGAGAGAGAGAAAAATTAGCCAGGCATGATGACACTGCCTGTAGTCCCAGCTACTTGGGAGGCTGAGGCAGGAGGATGGCTTGAGCCCAGGAGGTTGAGGTTGCCGTGAGCTAGGCTGACGCCATGGCACTCACTCTAGCCTGGGCAACAAAGTGAGACTCTGTCTCAAAAAATTAAATGCATGCATGAATGAATGAATGAATGAATAAATAAAAGTCTGTTAAAAAATACATAGAGGGAGGGTTCTCCGCTTTAGCCATTATTGTGGTTAATCACTTCACTGGTCTCAGCTGGGCCAAAAACAAGGCCTGTGGGGCTGGGGACCGACCACTCTGGAGTTTTAAGAAAAGATTGAACTGCTCTTGGGGATAGAGGCCAGACTACAAATTTCCAACATCAGGGGGTGGGGGGGTGGAGTTTTAAAAGGACACAAAATGTCTCTGTCCTTTATTTTTTTTGCCCTCTCTCTAGACCATTCCCTCTATTACACTGTGAAATTCATGATGTTAAATAGTTTTTCCTGGGAGAAACTTTGTGGTCGGGGCTATGTGAAGTAGGAAGGGTGTTTTATATGTTTCCAGGACATCATAAAAAATTGAGCAGACTCATCTAGGATCATTAGGGAAATGAATGATTTGCCTCTCCTAAATGTTGAGCTACCACAACAAGCTGCAGGAGGGGACCCTCCCGGACACCTATTACTGACACAGGCCCCACGGGAGTGTGTTGCTCACCCTATTCATTTAGAAATGTATACTTTGGAATCAATAAAATTCACAGGAAGAGAAAATACATTGTTCTCAGCCTAGGATAAAAAGTCACAAGTTGTTGTAGAATTGATTCTGTGATTTAAATTTTTAAACGATATTCCATAAACCTAAAAAAACACACAAAAAAACAAAGATTAAACAGAAACCGGGAAAAGAAAAAAAAAAAAAAAAACCCTGGGCAGAGGCCTACGGTGGGGGCGGGGAGGCAGGCAGGGAGCGGGAGGAGGAGGAGGGGCCCCTCCCTGGGACAACAGGGAGGGGGTTGGGCGGAGACCCTCTGGAGGCTAGAGGCGCCTGGGGCTGGCGGGCCCAGGCAGAACCTGTCATACAATGTAGCAGATTTGAAAGCCGGCCTCCACACCTGGGGTGGGGGTGGGGTCCACTCTTAAGCTCCCAACATGGCCTGACTTTACCCATCCCCAAGGCTGATCAAAGTGGCCACTAGATGACACCTAAGTACTGGTGCCAGTGTCAGCCAGACAAGAGGGGACCCTCTGACGGGGCTGACAGCGAATTTTTTTTTTTTTCTTTCTAAAGCTTGCTTCCATTTTACACCTAGGTCTACAGGTATACCCTTAAAATGGATGCTGGTATTGAGGAAACAGGAAGTATTTTTTTCCAGTCATTTATCTGGTCCTCAATCCTCATTATTTATCATGTCCACCCGCCAAGTAATATATATAGAAAGAAAAATTAGCCAGGCATTCTGGCACATGCCTGTAGTCCCAGCTACTCAAGAGGCTGAGACAGAAGGATGACTTGAGGCCAGGAGTTCGAGGTTGCTGTGAGCTAAGCTGACACCATAGCACTCTAGCCCGGGCACCAAAAGTGAGACTCTGTCAAAAAAAAAAAAAAAAAAATTAAGAACTATGGACTTAGCAGTAAAAGCAGGGATTCAGAGATAAAAATTTCACTCTCTCTCTCTCTCTGTATGTATGTGTATGTATATAAATCTGCTATAGAGAGAATAAAAGAGATAAGAAGGGAGGGAGAGATAAAAATTCCTCTCTCTCTCTCTCTCTATATATATATATATACATATATATATATACATATATATAAATCTGCTATAGACAGAATAAAAGAGATAAGCAGGGATGGAGAGATAAAATTTCACTCTCTCTCTATCTCTCTCTCTCTATATATAAATCTGCTATAGACAGAATAAAAGAAATAAAAAGGGAGGGAGAGATATAATTTCCTCTCTCTCTCTCTCTATATATATATATATATAAATCTGCTATAGACAGAATAAAAGAGATAAGCAGGGAGGGAGAGATAAAATTTCACTCACTCTCTCTCTCTCTCTCTCTCTATGTATATATATATGGAGAGAGAGAGATCTGCTATAGACAGAATAAAAGAGATAAGCAGGGATGGAGAGATAAAAATTTCACTCACTCTCTCTCTCTCTCTATATATATATATATAAATCTGCTATAGACAGAATAAAAGAAATAAAAAGGGAGGGAGAGATATAAATTCCTCTCTCTCTCTCTCTATATATATATATAAATCTGCTATAGACAGAATAAAAGAGATAAGCAGGGAGGGAGAGATATGAATTCCTCTGTCTCTCTGTCTCTCTGTCTCTCTCTCTCTATATATATAAATCTGCTATTGACAGAATAAAAGAGATAAGAAGGGAGGGAGAGATATAAATTCTCTCTCTCTCTCTATATATATATAAATCTGCTATAGACAGAATAAAAGAGATAAGCAGGGATGGAGAGATAAAAATTTCACTCTCTCTCTCTCTGTGTATATATATAAATCTGCTATAGACAGAATAAAAGAGATAAGCAGGGAGGTAGAGATAAATATTTCACTCTCTCTCTCTTTCTCTCTCTCTCTGTGTATATATATATAAATCTGCTATAGACAGAATCAAAGAGATAAGCAGGGAGGGAGAGATATAAATTCCTCTCTGACTCTCTCTCTCTCTATATATATATGTATATATATAAATCTGCTATAGACAGAATAAAAGAGATAAGAAGGGAGGGAGAGATATGAATTCCTCTGTCTCTGTCTCTCTGTCTCTCTCTCTCTATATATATATATATATAAATCTGCTATTAACAGGATAAAAGAGATAAGAAGGGAGGGAGAGATATAAATTCTCTCTCTATATATATATATATATAAATCTGCTATAGACAGAATAAAAGAGATAAGCAGGGATGGAGAGATAAAAATTTCACTCTCTCTGTATATATATAAATCTGCTATAGACAGAATAAAAGAGATAAGAAGGGAGGGAGAGATAAAAATTTCACTCTCTCTCTCTCTCCATATATATATATATATATAAATCTGCTATAGACAGAATAAAAGAGATAAGCAGGGAGGGAGAGATAAATATTTCACTCTCTCTCTCTTTCTCTCTCTCTCTGTGTATATATATATAAATCTGCTATAGACAGAATTAAAGAGATAAGCAGGGAGGGAGAGATAAAAATTTTTCTCAGGCCCAGCACACCTGTAGTCCTAGCTCTCTGGGAGACTGAGGCAGCAGGATTGCAGGAAGTCAGGAGTTCAAACCAGCCTGAGCAAGAGCAAAACCCCATCTCTACTATAAACACAAAGAAATTAATTGGCCAAGTAATATATATAGAAAGAAAAATGAGCCAGGCTTGGTGACACATCCCTGTAGTCCCAGCTGTTTGGGAGGCTGAACCAAGAGGATTGCTTGAGCCCAGGAGGTTGAGGTTGCTGTGAGCTAGTTTTTGTGGATGATATGAATTTCAATTTTATGTATGTTCGTGGCAATCTATTAAATTTTGGGGGAATGATCAGATAGACTCATGAGGCTCTAAACCAGCATACAGTGGAAGGAGGCCACATCTGTTTTCTGTGATTTTCTCCAAAGTGTTCATTTGTCCAGGAACTGGCCCAGAGCACTGATAAATGAGGTGGACCCGGGATTGAATACTGAATGACAGTTTCAGTCAAAGGTTTTGGAATGCAAGAGAACTTTGGTCAGAGGGAGACATTAACATGATAAAAGTGGAGTCAAGCTTGAGATCCAGTTAAGTGGACCCCTAAAGTGAGGGGAGCTAGCAAGGAAAAGACAAGGGGTAAGGAGAAGTCACAGCAAGGAGGTGGGAGGAGGCTTTGCTGGGCTGGCGACCAGGTCACACTCCAGAGGTGGCACAGTATGATTGGTAGGGGGATAGGTTTTATTGGGAAAACGGAGAGTTTGAACCCCAGCGTTTTATTTGTTAGCAACACAAATTTTGTCAATTCACATTCCCCTGCTGAGGCCCAGTCACCTAAAGACTAGGAAATGCAATGGCTAGATTGATATCTCTCTCTCTCTCTGTGTCTCTCTGTCTCTCTCTCTCTATATATATATAAATCTGCTATAGACAGAATAAAAGAGATAAGCAGGGATGGAGGGATAAAAATTTCACTCACTCTCTCTCTCTCTCTCTCTCTCTCTCTCTAAATCTGCTATAGACAGAATAAAAGAAATAAGAAGGGAGGGAGAGATATAAATTCCTCTCTCTCTGTATAAATCTGCTATAGACAGAATAAAAGAGATACGCAGGGAGGGAGAGATAAAAATTTCTCTCAGGCCCAGTACAGCTGTAATCCTAGCTCTCTGGGAGGCTGAGGCAGGAGGATTGCTCAAGGATAGGAGTTCAAAACCAGCCTGAGGAAGAGCAAGACCATCTCTACTATAAATAGAAAGAAATTAATTGGCCAACTAAACACACACACACAAACACATAATAGGCCGGGCATGGTGGTGCATGTCTTTAGTTCCAGCTACTCAGGAGGCTGAAACAGAAGGATCACTTGAGCCCAGGAGTTTGAGGTAGCTGTGAGCTAAGCTGATGCCATAGCACTCTAGCCCTGGCACCAAAAGTGAGACTTTGTCTCAAAAAAAAGGATAATAATAATAATCATAAAAAAGGACTTACCAGATAAATCAGGGAGAGAGAGATAATAATTTCTCTCTCTCTCTCTCTCTCTCTCTCTCTCTCTCTCTCTATGTCTGCTATAGACAGAATAAAAGACATAAGCAGGGAGGGAGAGATAAAAATTTCTCTCAGGCCCAGCACACCTGTAATCCTAGCTCTCTGGGAGGCCAAGGGGGAAGGATTGCTGGAGGTCAGGAGTTCAAATCAGTGGGAGCAAGAGCAAGACCCCATCTCTACTATAAATAGAAAGAAATTAATTGGCCAAGTAATAGAGAGAGAGAGAAAAATTAGCCAGGCATGATGACACTGCCTGTAGTCCCAGCTACTTGGGAGGCTGAGGCAGGAGGATGGCTTGAGCCCAGGAGGTTGAGGTTGCCGTGAGCTAGGCTGACGCCATGGCACTCACTCTAGCCTGGGCAACAAAGTGAGACTCTGTCTCAAAAAATTAAATGCATGCATGAATGAATGAATGAATGAATAAATAAAAGTCTGTTAAAAAATACATAGAGGGAGGGTTCTCCGCTTTAGCCATTATTGTGGTTAATCACTTCACTGGTCTCAGCTGGGCCAAAAACAAGGCCTGTGGGGCTGGGGACCGACCACTCTGGAGTTTTAAGAAAAGATTGAACTGCTCTTGGGGATAGAGGCCAGACTACAAATTTCCAACATCAGGGGGTGGGGGGGTGGAGTTTTAAAAGGACACAAAATGTCTCTGTCCTTTATTTTTTTTGCCCTCTCTCTAGACCATTCCCTCTATTACACTGTGAAATTCATGATGTTAAATAGTTTTTCCTGGGAGAAACTTTGTGGTCGGGGCTATGTGAAGTAGGAAGGGTGTTTTATATGTTTCCAGGACATCATAAAAAATTGAGCAGACTCATCTAGGATCATTAGGGAAATGAATGATTTGCCTCTCCTAAATGTTGAGCTACCACAACAAGCTGCAGGAGGGGACCCTCCCGGACACCTATTACTGACACAGGCCCCACGGGAGTGTGTTGCTCACCCTATTCATTTAGAAATGTATACTTTGGAATCAATAAAATTCACAGGAAGAGAAAATACATTGTTCTCAGCCTAGGATAAAAAGTCACAAGTTGTTGTAGAATTGATTCTGTGATTTAAATTTTTAAACGATATTCCATAAACCTAAAAAAACACACAAAAAAACAAAGATTAAACAGAAACCGGGAAAAGAAAAAAAAAAAAAAAACCCTGGGCAGAGGCCTACGGTGGGGGCGGGGAGGCAGGCAGGGAGCGGGAGGAGGAGGAGGGGCCCCTCCCTGGGACAACAGGGAGGGGGTTGGGCGGAGACCCTCTGGAGGCTAGAGGCGCCTGGGGCTGGCGGGCCCAGGCAGAACCTGTCATACAATGTAGCAGATTTGAAAGCCGGCCTCCACACCTGGGGTGGGGGTGGGGTCCACTCTTAAGCTCCCAACATGGCCTGACTTTACCCATCCCCAAGGCTGATCAAAGTGGCCACTAGATGACACCTAAGTACTGGTGCCAGTGTCAGCCAGACAAGAGGGGACCCTCTGACGGGGCTGACAGCGAATTTTTTTTTTTCTTTCTAAAGCTTGCTTCCATTTTACACCTAGGTCTACAGGTATACCCTTAAAATGGATGCTGGTATTGAGGAAACAGGAAGTATTTTTTTCCAGTCATTTATCTGGTCCTCAATCCTCATTATTTATCATGTCCACCCGCCAAGTAATATATATAGAAAGAAAAATTAGCCAGGCATTCTGGCACATGCCTGTAGTCCCAGCTACTCAAGAGGCTGAGACAGAAGGATGACTTGAGGCCAGGAGTTCGAGGTTGCTGTGAGCTAAGCTGACACCATAGCACTCTAGCCCGGGCACCAAAAGTGAGACTCTGTCAAAAAAAAAAAAAAAAAATTAAGAACTATGGACTTAGCAGTAAAAGCAGGGATTCAGAGATAAAAATTTCACTCTCTCTCTCTCTCTGTATGTATGTGTATGTATATAAATCTGCTATAGAGAGAATAAAAGAGATAAGAAGGGAGGGAGAGATAAAAATTCCTCTCTCTCTCTCTCTATATATATATATATATACATATATATATATACATATATATAAATCTGCTATAGACAGAATAAAAGAGATAAGCAGGGATGGAGAGATAAAATTTCACTCTCTCTCTATCTCTCTCTCTCTATATATAAATCTGCTATAGACAGAATAAAAGAAATAAAAAGGGAGGGAGAGATATAAATTCCTCTCTCTCTCTCTCTCTCTATATATATATATAAATCTGCTATAGACAGAATAAAAGAGATAAGCAGGGAGGGAGAGATAAAATTTCACTCACTCTCTCTCTCTCTCTCTCTCTATGTATATATATATGGAGAGAGAGAGATCTGCTATAGACAGAATAAAAGAGATAAGCAGGGATGGAGAGATAAAAATTTCACTCACTCTCTCTCTCTCTCTATATATATATATATAAATCTGCTATAGACAGAATAAAAGAAATAAAAAGGGAGGGAGAGATATAAATTCCTCTCTCTCTCTCTATATATATATATATAAATCTGCTATAGACAGAATAAAAGAGATAAGCAGGGAGGGAGAGATATGAATTCCTCTGTCTCTCTGTCTCTCTGTCTCTCTCTCTCTATATATATAAATCTGCTATTGACAGAATAAAAGAGATAAGAAGGGAGGGAGAGATATAAATTCTCTCTCTCTCTATATATATATATAAATCTGCTATAGACAGAATAAAAGAGATAAGCAGGGATGGAGAGATAAAAATTTCACTCTCTCTCTCTCTGTGTATATATATAAATCTGCTATAGACAGAATAAAAGAGATAAGCAGGGAGGTAGAGATAAATATTTCACTCTCTCTCTCTTTCTCTCTCTCTCTGTGTATATATATATAAATCTGCTATAGACAGAATCAAAGAGATAAGCAGGGAGGGAGAGATATAAATTCCTCTCTGACTCTCTCTCTCTCTATATATATATGTATATATATAAATCTGCTATAGACAGAATAAAAGAGATAAGAAGGGAGGGAGAGATATGAATTCCTCTGTCTCTGTCTCTCTGTCTCTCTCTCTCTCTATATATATATATATAAATCTGCTATTAACAGGATAAAAGAGATAAGAAGGGAGGGAGAGATATAAATTCTCTCTCTCTCTATATATATATATAAATCTGCTATAGACAGAATAAAAGAGATAAGCAGGGATGGAGAGATAAAAATTTCACTCTCTCTGTATATATATAAATCTGCTATAGACAGAATAAAAGAGATAAGAAGGGAGGGAGAGATAAAAATTTCACTCTCTCTCTCTCTCCATATATATATATATATATAAATCTGCTATAGACAGAATAAAAGAGATAAGCAGGGAGGGAGAGATAAATATTTCACTCTCTCTCTCTTTCTCTCTCTCTCTGTGTATATATATATAAATCTGCTATAGACAGAATTAAAGAGATAAGCAGGGAGGGAGAGATAAAAATTTTTCTCAGGCCCAGCACACCTGTAGTCCTAGCTCTCTGGGAGACTGAGGCAGCAGGATTGCAGGAAGTCAGGAGTTCAAACCAGCCTGAGCAAGAGCAAAACCCCATCTCTACTATAAACACAAAGAAATTAATTGGCCAAGTAATATATATAGAAAGAAAAATGAGCCAGGCTTGGTGACACATCCCTGTAGTCCCAGCTGTTTGGGAGGCTGAACCAAGAGGATTGCTTGAGCCCAGGAGGTTGAGGTTGCTGTGAGCTAGTTTTTGTGGATGATATGAATTTCAATTTTATGTATGTTCGTGGCAATCTATTAAATTTTGGGGGAATGATCAGATAGACTCATGAGGCTCTAAACCAGCATACAGTGGAAGGAGGCCACATCTGTTTTCTGTGATTTTCTCCAAAGTGTTCATTTGTCCAGGAACTGGCCCAGAGCACTGATAAATGAGGTGGACCCGGGATTGAATACTGAATGACAGTTTCAGTCAAAGGTTTTGGAATGCAAGAGAACTTTGGTCAGAGGGAGACATTAACATGATAAAAGTGGAGTCAAGCTTGAGATCCAGTTAAGTGGACCCCTAAAGTGAGGGGAGCTAGCAAGGAAAAGACAAGGGGTAAGGAGAAGTCACAGCAAGGAGGTGGGAGGAGGCTTTGCTGGGCTGGCGACCAGGTCACACTCCAGAGGTGGCACAGTATGATTGGTAGGGGGATAGGTTTTATTGGGAAAACGGAGAGTTTGAACCCCAGCGTTTTATTTGTTAGCAACACAAATTTTGTCAATTCACATTCCCCTGCTGAGGCCCAGTCACCTAAAGACTAGGAAATGCAATGGCTAGATTGATATCTCTCTCTCTCTCTGTGTCTCTCTGTCTCTCTCTCTCTCTATATATATAAATCTGCTATAGACAGAATAAAAGAGATAAGCAGGGATGGAGGGATAAAAATTTCACTCACTCTCTCTCTCTCTCTCTCTCTCTCTCTCTAAATCTGCTATAGACAGAATAAAAGAAATAAGAAGGGAGGGAGAGATATAAATTCCTCTCTCTCTGTATAAATCTGCTATAGACAGAATAAAAGAGATACGCAGGGAGGGAGAGATAAAAATTTCTCTCAGGCCCAGTACAGCTGTAATCCTAGCTCTCTGGGAGGCTGAGGCAGGAGGATTGCTCAAGGATAGGAGTTCAAAACCAGCCTGAGGAAGAGCAAGACCATCTCTACTATAAATAGAAAGAAATTAATTGGCCAACTAAACACACACACACAAACACATAATAGGCCGGGCATGGTGGTGCATGTCTTTAGTTCCAGCTACTCAGGAGGCTGAAACAGAAGGATCACTTGAGCCCAGGAGTTTGAGGTAGCTGTGAGCTAAGCTGATGCCATAGCACTCTAGCCCTGGCACCAAAAGTGAGACTTTGTCTCAAAAAAAAGGATAATAATAATAATCATAAAAAAGGACTTACCAGATAAATCAGGGAGAGAGAGATAATAATTTCTCTCTCTCTCTCTCTCTCTCTCTCTCTCTCTCTCTATGTCTGCTATAGACAGAATAAAAGACATAAGCAGGGAGGGAGAGATAAAAATTTCTCTCAGGCCCAGCACACCTGTAATCCTAGCTCTCTGGGAGGCCAAGGGGGAAGGATTGCTGGAGGTCAGGAGTTCAAATCAGTGGGAGCAAGAGCAAGACCCCATCTCTACTATAAATAGAAAGAAATTAATTGGCCAAGTAATAGAGAGAGAGAGAAAAATTAGCCAGGCATGATGACACTGCCTGTAGTCCCAGCTACTTGGGAGGCTGAGGCAGGAGGATGGCTTGAGCCCAGGAGGTTGAGGTTGCCGTGAGCTAGGCTGACGCCATGGCACTCACTCTAGCCTGGGCAACAAAGTGAGACTCTGTCTCAAAAAATTAAATGCATGCATGAATGAATGAATGAATGAATAAATAAAAGTCTGTTAAAAAATACATAGAGGGAGGGTTCTCCGCTTTAGCCATTATTGTGGTTAATCACTTCACTGGTCTCAGCTGGGCCAAAAACAAGGCCTGTGGGGCTGGGGACCGACCACTCTGGAGTTTTAAGAAAAGATTGAACTGCTCTTGGGGATAGAGGCCAGACTACAAATTTCCAACATCAGGGGGTGGGGGGGTGGAGTTTTAAAAGGACACAAAATGTCTCTGTCCTTTATTTTTTTTGCCCTCTCTCTAGACCATTCCCTCTATTACACTGTGAAATTCATGATGTTAAATAGTTTTTCCTGGGAGAAACTTTGTGGTCGGGGCTATGTGAAGTAGGAAGGGTGTTTTATATGTTTCCAGGACATCATAAAAAATTGAGCAGACTCATCTAGGATCATTAGGGAAATGAATGATTTGCCTCTCCTAAATGTTGAGCTACCACAACAAGCTGCAGGAGGGGACCCTCCCGGACACCTATTACTGACACAGGCCCCACGGGAGTGTGTTGCTCACCCTATTCATTTAGAAATGTATACTTTGGAATCAATAAAATTCACAGGAAGAGAAAATACATTGTTCTCAGCCTAGGATAAAAAGTCACAAGTTGTTGTAGAATTGATTCTGTGATTTAAATTTTTAAACGATATTCCATAAACCTAAAAAAACACACAAAAAAACAAAGATTAAACAGAAACCGGGAAAAGAAAAAAAAAAAAAAACCCTGGGCAGAGGCCTACGGTGGGGGCGGGGAGGCAGGCAGGGAGCGGGAGGAGGAGGAGGGGCCCCTCCCTGGGACAACAGGGAGGGGGTTGGGCGGAGACCCTCTGGAGGCTAGAGGCGCCTGGGGCTGGCGGGCCCAGGCAGAACCTGTCATACAATGTAGCAGATTTGAAAGCGGGCCTCCACACCTGGGGTGGGGGTGGGGTCCACTCTTAAGCTCCCAACATGGCCTGACTTTACCCATCCCCAAGTCTGATCAAAGTGGCCACTAGATGACACCTAAGTACTGGTGCCAGTGTCAGCCAGACAAGAGGGGACCCTCTGACGGGGCTGACAGCGAATTTTTTTTTTCTTTCTAAAGCTTGCTTCCATTTTACACCTAGGTCTACAGGTATACCCTTAAAATGGATGCTGGTATTGAGGAAACAGGAAGTATTTTTTTCCAGTCATTTATCTGGTCCTCAATCCTCATTATTTATCATGTCCACCCGCCAAGTAATATATATAGAAAGAAAAATTAGCCAGGCATTCTGGCACATGCCTGTAGTCCCAGCTACTCAAGAGGCTGAGACAGAAGGATGACTTGAGGCCAGGAGTTCGAGGTTGCTGTGAGCTAAGCTGACACCATAGCACTCTAGCCCGGGCACCAAAAGTGAGACTCTGTCAAAAAAAAAAAAAAAAAATTAAGAACTATGGACTTAGCAGTAAAAGCAGGGATTCAGAGATAAAAATTTCACTCTCTCTCTCTCTCTGTATGTATGTGTATGTATATAAATCTGCTATAGAGAGAATAAAAGAGATAAGAAGGGAGGGAGAGATAAAAATTCCTCTCTCTCTCTCTCTCTCTCTATATATATACATATATATATATACATATATATAAATCTGCTATAGACAGAATAAAAGAGATAAGCAGGGATGGAGAGATAAAATTTCACTCACTCTCTCTCTATCTCTCTCTCTCTATATATAAATCTGCTATAGACAGAATAAAAGAAATAAAAAGGGAGGGAGAGATATAAATTCCTCTCTCTCTCTCTCTCTATATATATATATATAAATCTGCTATAGACAGAATAAAAGAGATAAGCAGGGAGGGAGAGATAAAAATTTCACTCTCTCTCTCTCTCTCTGTGTATATATATAAATCTGCTATAGACAGAATAAAAGAGATAAGCAGGGAGGGAGAGATAAAAATTTCACTCTCTCTCTCTCTCTCTCTCTGTGTGTATATATATAAATCTGCTATAGACAGAATAAAAGAGATAAGCAGGGAGGGAGAGATAAAAATTTCACTCTCTCTCTCTCTCTCTCTCTGTGTATATATATAAATCTGCTATAGACAGAATAAAAGAGATAAGCAGGGAGGGAGAGATAAATATTTCACTCTCTCTCTCTTTCTCTCTCTCTCTGTGTATATATATAAATCTGCTATAGACAGAATAAAAGAGATAAGAAGGGAGGGAGAGATATAAATTCCTCTCTCTCTCTCTCTCTGTCTCTGTCTCTCTCTCTCTCTCTCTATATATATATATATCTGATGTTGACAGAATAAAAGAGATAAGCTGGGATGGAGAGATAAGAATTTCACTCACTCTCTCTCTCTCTCTCTCTCTCTATATATATATATAAATCTGCTATAGACAGAATAAAAGAGATAAGAAGGGAGGGAGAGATATGAATTCCTCTGTCTCTCTGTCTCTCTGTCTCTCTCTCTCTATATATATATATAAATCTGCTATTGACAGAATAAAAGAGATAAGAAGGGAGGGAGAGATATAAATTCTCTCTCTCTATATATATATATATATAAATCTGCTATAGACAGAATAAAAGAGATAAGCAGGGATGGAGAGATAAAAATTTCACTCTCTCTCTCTCTCTCTGTGTATATATATAAATCTGCTATAGACAGAATAAAAGAGATAAGCAGGGAGGGAGAGATATAAATTCCTCTCTCACTCTCTCTCTCTCTATATATATATGTATATATATAAATCTGCTATAGACAGAATAAAAGAGATAAGAAGGGAGGGAGAGATATGAATTCCTCTGTCTCTCTGTCTCTCTGTCTCTCTCTCTCTCTCTCTATATATATATATATAAATCTGCTATTGACAGAATAAAAGAGATAAGAAGGGAGGGAGAGATATAAATTCTCTCTCTCTCTCTATATATATATATAAATCTGCTATAGACAGAATAAAAGAGATAAGCAGGGATGGAGAGATAAAAATTTCACTCTCTCTCTCTCTCTCTACATATATATATATATATAAATCTGCTATAGACAGAATAAAAGAGATAAGAAGGGAGGGAGAGATATAAATTCTCTCTCTCTCTCTCTATATATATATAAATCTGCTATACACAGAATAAAAGAGATAAGCAGGGATGGAGAGATAAAAATTTCTCTCTCTCTCTCTCTGTGTATATATATATAAATCTGCTATAGACAAAATAAAAGAGATAAGAAGGGAGGGAGAGATAAAAATTCCTCTATGTCTCTCTCTCTCCATATATATATATATATACATAAATCTGCTATAGACAGAATTAAAGAGATAAGCAGGGAGGGAGAGAGAAAATTTTTCTCAGGCCCAACACACCTGTAGTCCTAGCTCTCTGGGAGACTGAGGCAGCAGGATTGCTGGAAGTCAGGAGTTCAAACCAGCCTGAGCAAGAGCAAAACCCCATCTCTACTATAAACACAAAGAAATTAATTGGCCAAGTAATATATATAGAAAGAAAAATGAGCCAGGCGTGGCGACACATCCCTGTAGTCCCAGCTGTTTGGGAGGCTGAACCAGGAGGATTGCTTGAGCCCAGGAGGTTGAGGTTGCTGTGAGCTAGTTTTTGTGGATGATATGAATTTCAATTTTATGTATGTTCGTGGCAATCTATTAAATTTTGGGGGAATGATCAGATACACTCATGAGGCTCTAAACCAGCATACAGTGGAAGGAGGCCACATCTGTTTTCTGTGATTTTCTCCAAAGTGTTCTTTTGTCCAGGAACTGGCCAGGGAACTGATACATGAGGTGGACCCCGGATTGAATACTGAATGACAGTTTCAGTCAAACGTTTTGGAATGCAAGAGAACTTTGGTCAGAGGGAGACATTAACATGATAAAAGTGGAGTCAAGCTTGAGATCCAGTTAAGTGGACCCCTAAAGTGAGGGGAGCTAGCAAGGAAAAGACAAGGGGTAAGGAGAAGTCACAGCAAGGAGGTGGGTGGGAGGAGGCTTTGCTGGGCTGGCGACCAGGTCACACTCCAGAGGTGGCACAGTATGATTGGTAGGGGGATAGGTTTTATTGGGAAAACGGAGAGTTTGAACCCCAGCGTTTTATTTGTTAGCAACACAAATTTTGTCAATTCACATTCCCCTGCTGAGGCCCAGTCACCTAAAGACTAGGAAATGCAATGGATAGATTGATATCTCTCTCTCTCTCTCTCTGTGTCTCTCTGTCTCTCTCTCTCTCTCTATATATAAATCTGCTATAGACAGAATAAAAGAGATAAGCAGGGATGGAGGGATAAAAATTTCACTCACTCTCTCTCTCTCTCTCTCTCTCTCTCTCTAAATCTGCTATAGACAGAATAAAAGAAATAAGAAGGGAGGGAGAGATATAAATTCCTCTCTCTCTGTATAAATCTGCTATAGACAGAATAAAAGAGATACGCAGGGAGGGAGAGATAAAAATTTCTCTCAGGCCCAGTACAGCTGTAATCCTAGCTCTCTGGGAGGCTGAGGCAGGAGGATTGCTCAAGGATAGGAGTTCAAAACCAGCCTGAGGAAGAGCAAGACCATCTCTACTATAAATAGAAAGAAATTAATTGGCCAACTAAACACACACACACAAACACATAATAGGCCGGGCATGGTGGTGCATGTCTTTAGTTCCAGCTACTCAGGAGGCTGAAACAGAAGGATCACTTGAGCCCAGGAGTTTGAGGTAGCTGTGAGCTAAGCTGATGCCATAGCACTCTAGCCCTGGCACCAAAAGTGAGACTTTGTCTCAAAAAAAAGGATAATAATAATAATCATAAAAAAGGACTTACCAGATAAATCAGGGAGAGAGAGATAATAATTTCTCTCTCTCTCTCTCTCTCTCTCTCTCTCTCTCTCTCTCTATGTCTGCTATAGACAGAATAAAAGACATAAGCAGGGAGGGAGAGATAAAAATTTCTCTCAGGCCCAGCACACCTGTAATCCTAGCTCTCTGGGAGGCCAAGGGGGAAGGATTGCTGGAGGTCAGGAGTTCAAATCAGTGGGAGCAAGAGCAAGACCCCATCTCTACTATAAATAGAAAGAAATTAATTGGCCAAGTAATAGAGAGAGAGAGAAAAATTAGCCAGGCATGATGACACTGCCTGTAGTCCCAGCTACTTGGGAGGCTGAGGCAGGAGGATGGCTTGAGCCCAGGAGGTTGAGGTTGCCGTGAGCTAGGCTGACGCCATGGCACTCACTCTAGCCTGGGCAACAAAGTGAGACTCTGTCTCAAAAAATTAAATGCATGCATGAATGAATGAATGAATGAATAAATAAAAGTCTGTTAAAAAATACATAGAGGGAGGGTTCTCCGCTTTAGCCATTATTGTGGTTAATCACTTCACTGGTCTCAGCTGGGCCAAAAACAAGGCCTGTGGGGCTGGGGACCGACCACTCTGGAGTTTTAAGAAAAGATTGAACTGCTCTTGGGGATAGAGGCCAGACTACAAATTTCCAACATCAGGGGGTGGGGGGGTGGAGTTTTAAAAGGACACAAAATGTCTCTGTCCTTTATTTTTTTTGCCCTCTCTCTAGACCATTCCCTCTATTACACTGTGAAATTCATGATGTTAAATAGTTTTTCCTGGGAGAAACTTTGTGGTCGGGGCTATGTGAAGTAGGAAGGG
>NC_134123.1:44424308-44429308 GCF_040939455.1 Microcebus murinus
CTAGGCTGACGCCATGGCACTCACTCTAGCCTGGGCAACAAAGTGAGACTCTGTCTCAAAAAATTAAATGCATGCATGAATGAATGAATGAATGAATAAATAAAAGTCTGTTAAAAAATACATAGAGGGAGGGTTCTCCGCTTTAGCCATTATTGTGGTTAATCACTTCACTGGTCTCAGCTGGGCCAAAAACAAGGCCTGTGGGGCTGGGGACCGACCACTCTGGAGTTTTAAGAAAAGATTGAACTGCTCTTGGGGATAGAGGCCAGACTACAAATTTCCAACATCAGGGGGTGGGGGGGTGGAGTTTTAAAAGGACACAAAATGTCTCTGTCCTTTATTTTTTTTGCCCTCTCTCTAGACCATTCCCTCTATTACACTGTGAAATTCATGATGTTAAATAGTTTTTCCTGGGAGAAACTTTGTGGTCGGGGCTATGTGAAGTAGGAAGGGTGTTTTATATGTTTCCAGGACATCATAAAAAATTGAGCAGACTCATCTAGGATCATTAGGGAAATGAATGATTTGCCTCTCCTAAATGTTGAGCTACCACAACAAGCTGCAGGAGGGGACCCTCCCGGACACCTATTACTGACACAGGCCCCACGGGAGTGTGTTGCTCACCCTATTCATTTAGAAATGTATACTTTGGAATCAATAAAATTCACAGGAAGAGAAAATACATTGTTCTCAGCCTAGGATAAAAAGTCACAAGTTGTTGTAGAATTGATTCTGTGATTTAAATTTTTAAACGATATTCCATAAACCTAAAAAAACACACAAAAAAACAAAGATTAAACAGAAACCGGGAAAAGAAAAAAAAAAAAAAAACCCTGGGCAGAGGCCTACGGTGGGGGCGGGGAGGCAGGCAGGGAGCGGGAGGAGGAGGAGGGGCCCCTCCCTGGGACAACAGGGAGGGGGTTGGGCGGAGACCCTCTGGAGGCTAGAGGCGCCTGGGGCTGGCGGGCCCAGGCAGAACCTGTCATACAATGTAGCAGATTTGAAAGCCGGCCTCCACACCTGGGGTGGGGGTGGGGTCCACTCTTAAGCTCCCAACATGGCCTGACTTTACCCATCCCCAAGTCTGATCAAAGTGGCCACTAGATGACACCTAAGTACTGGTGCCAGTGTCAGCCAGACAAGAGGGGACCCTCTGACGGGGCTGACAGCGAATTTTTTTTTTTCTTTCTAAAGCTTGCTTCCATTTTACACCTAGGTCTACAGGTATACCCTTAAAATGGATGCTGGTATTGAGGAAACAGGAAGTATTTTTTTCCAGTCATTTATCTGGTCCTCAATCCTCATTATTTATCATGTCCACCCGCCAAGTAATATATATAGAAAGAAAAATTAGCCAGGCATTCTGGCACATGCCTGTAGTCCCAGCTACTCAAGAGGCTGAGACAGAAGGATGACTTGAGGCCAGGAGTTCGAGGTTGCTGTGAGCTAAGCTGACACCATAGCACTCTAGCCCGGGCACCAAAAGTGAGACTCTGTCAAAAAAAAAAAAAAAAAAAAAATTAAGAACTATGGACTTAGCAGTAAAAGCAGGGATTCAGAGATAAAAATTTCACTCTCTCTCTCTCTCTGTATGTATGTGTATGTATATAAATCTGCTATAGAGAGAATAAAAGAGATAAGAAGGGAGGGAGAGATAAAAATTCCTCTCTCTCTCTCTCTCTATATATATATATACATATATATATATACATATATATAAATCTGCTATAGACAGAATAAAAGAAATAAAAAGGGAGGGAGAGATATAAATTCCTCTCTCTCTCTCTCTCTATATATATATAAATCTGCTATAGACAGAATAAAAGAGATAAGCAGGGAGGGAGAGATAAAAATTTCACTCTCTCTCTCTCTCTCTGTGTATATATATAAATCTGCTATAGACAGAATAAAAGAGATAAGCAGGGAGGGAGAGATAAAAATTTCACTCTCTCTCTCTCTCTCTCTCTGTGTGTATATATATAAATCTGCTATAGACAGAATAAAAGAGATAAGCAGGGAGGGAGAGATAAATATTTCACTCTCTCTCTCTTTCTCTCTCTCTCTGTGTATATATATAAATCTGCTATAGACAGAATAAAAGAGATAAGAAGGGAGGGAGAGATATAAATTCCTCTCTCTCTCTCTCTCTCTCTCTCTGTCTCTGTCTCTCTCTCTCTCTCTCTCTCTATATATATATCTGCTGTAGACAGAATAAAAGAGATAAGCTGGGATGGAGAGATAAGAATTTCACTCACTCTCTCTCTCTCTCTCTCTCTATATATATATATATAAATCTGCTATAGACAGAATAAAAGAGATAAGAAGGGAGGGAGAGATATGAATTCCTCTGTCTCTCTGTCTCTCTGTCTCTCTCTATATATATATATAAATCTGCTATTGACAGAATAAAAGAGATAAGAAGGGAGGGAGAGATATAAATTCTCTCTCTCTCTCTATATATATATATAAATCTGCTATAGACAGAATAAAAGAGATAAGCAGGGATGGAGAGATAAAAATTTCACTCTCTCTCTCTCTCTCTCTGTGTATATATATAAATCTGCTATAGACAGAATAAAAGAGATAAGCAGGGAGGGAGAGATATAAATTCCTCTCTCACTCTCTCTCTCTCTATATATATATGTATATATATAAATCTGCTATAGACAGAATAAAAGAGATAAGAAGGGAGGGAGAGATATGAATTCCTCTGTCTCTCTGTCTCTCTGTCTCTCTCTCTCTCTCTATATATATATATATATAAATCTGCTATTGACAGAATAAAAGAGATAAGAAGGGAGGGAGAGATATAAATTCTCTCTCTCTCTATATATATATATATAAATCTGCTATAGACAGAATAAAAGAGATAAGCAGGGATGGAGAGATAAAAATTTCACTCTCTCTCTCTCTCTCTACATATATATATATATAAATCTGCTATAGACAGAATAAAAGAGATAAGAAGGGAGGGAGAGATATAAATTCTCTCTCTCTCTCTCTCTCTCTCTCTCTCTAAATCTGCTATAGACAGAATAAAAGAGATAAGCAGGGATGGAGAGATAAAAATTTCTCTCTCTCTCTCTCTGTGTATATATATATAAATCTGCTATAGACAAAATAAAAGAGATAAGAAGGGAGGGAGAGATAAAAATTCCTCTATGTCTCTCTCTCTCCATATATATATATATATACATAAATCTGCTATAGACAGAATTAAAGAGATAAGCAGGGAGGGAGAGATAAAATTTTTCTCAGGCCCAACACACCTGTAGTCCTAGCTCTCTGGGAGACTGAGGCAGCAGGATTGCTGGAAGTCAGGAGTTCAAACCAGCCTGAGCAAGAGCAAAACCCCATCTCTACTATAAACACAAAGAAATTAATTGGCCAAGTAATATATATAGAAAGAAAAATGAGCCAGGCGTGGCGACACATCCCTGTAGTCCCAGCTGTTTGGGAGGCTGAACCAGGAGGATTGCTTGAGCCCAGGAGGTTGAGGTTGCTGTGAGCTAGTTTTTGTGGATGATATGAATTTCAATTTTATGTATGTTCGTGGCAATCTATTAAATTTTGGGGGAATGATCAGATACACTCATGAGGCTCTAAACCAGCATACAGTGGAAGGAGGCCACATCTGTTTTCTGTGATTTTCTCCAAAGTGTTCTTTTGTCCAGGAACTGGCCAGGGAACTGATACATGAGGTGGACCCCGGATTGAATACTGAATGACAGTTTCAGTCAAACGTTTTGGAATGCAAGAGAACTTTGGTCAGAGGGAGACATTAACATGATAAAAGTGGAGTCAAGCTTGAGATCCAGTTAAGTGGACCCCTAAAGTGAGGGGAGCTAGCAAGGAAAAGACAAGGGGTAAGGAGAAGTCACAGCAAGGAGGTGGGTGGGAGGAGGCTTTGCTGGGCTGGCGACCAGGTCACACTCCAGAGGTGGCACAGTATGATTGGTAGGGGGATAGGTTTTATTGGGAAAACGGAGAGTTTGAACCCCAGCGTTTTATTTGTTAGCAACACAAATTTTGTCAATTCACATTCCCCTGCTGAGGCCCAGTCACCTAAAGACTAGGAAATGCAATGGATAGATTGATATCTCTCTCTCTCTCTCTCTGTGTCTCTCTGTCTCTCTCTCTCTCTCTATATATAAATCTGCTATAGACAGAATAAAAGAGATAAGCAGGGATGGAGGGATAAAAATTTCACTCACTCTCTCTCTCTCTCTCTCTCTCTCTCTCTAAATCTGCTATAGACAGAATAAAAGAAATAAGAAGGGAGGGAGAGATATAAATTCCTCTCTCTCTGTATAAATCTGCTATAGACAGAATAAAAGAGATACGCAGGGAGGGAGAGATAAAAATTTCTCTCAGGCCCAGTACAGCTGTAATCCTAGCTCTCTGGGAGGCTGAGGCAGGAGGATTGCTCAAGGATAGGAGTTCAAAACCAGCCTGAGGAAGAGCAAGACCATCTCTACTATAAATAGAAAGAAATTAATTGGCCAACTAAACACACACACACAAACACATAATAGGCCGGGCATGGTGGTGCATGTCTTTAGTTCCAGCTACTCAGGAGGCTGAAACAGAAGGATCACTTGAGCCCAGGAGTTTGAGGTAGCTGTGAGCTAAGCTGATGCCATAGCACTCTAGCCCTGGCACCAAAAGTGAGACTTTGTCTCAAAAAAAAGGATAATAATAATAATCATAAAAAAGGACTTACCAGATAAATCAGGGAGAGAGAGATAATAATTTCTCTCTCTCTCTCTCTCTCTCTCTCTCTCTCTCTCTCTATCTCTCTCTCTATGTCTGCTATAGACAGAATAAAAGACATAAGCAGGGAGGGAGAGATAAAAATTTCTCTCAGGCCCAGCACACCTGTAATCCTAGCTCTCTGGGAGGCCAAGGGGGAAGGATTGCTGGAGGTCAGGAGTTCAAATCAGTGGGAGCAAGAGCAAGACCCCATCTCTACTATAAATAGAAAGAAATTAATTGGCCAA
>NC_134123.1:44439308-44449308 GCF_040939455.1 Microcebus murinus
GAGATAATAATTTCTCTCTCTCACTCTCTCTGTCTCTCTGTCTCTCTCTATGTATGTCTGCTATAGACAGAATAAAAGACATAAGCAGGGAGGGAGAGATAAAAATTTCTCTCAGGCCCAGCACACCTGTAATCCTAGCTCTCTGGGAGGCCAAGGGGGAAGGATTGCTGGAGGTCAGGAGTTCAAATCAGTGGGAGCAAGAGCAAGACCCCATCTCTACTATAAATAGAAAGAAATTAATTGGCCAAGTAATAGAGAGAGAGAGAAAAATTAGCCAGGCATGATGACACTGCCTGTAGTCCCAGCTACTTGGGAGGCTGAGGCAGGAGGATGGCTTGAGCCCAGGAGGTTGAGGTTGCCGTGAGCTAGGCTGACGCCATGGCACTCACTCTAGCCTGGGCAACAAAGTGAGACTCTGTCTCAAAAAATTAAATGCATGCATGCATGCATGAATGAATGAATAAATAAAAGTATGTTAAAAAATACATAGAGGGAGGGTTCTCCGCTTTAGCCATTATTGTGGTTAATCACTTCACTGGTCTCAGCTGGGGCAAAAACAAGGCCTGTGGGGCTGGGGACCGACCGCTCTGGAGTTTTAAGAAAAGATTGAACTGCTCTTGGGGATAGAGGCCAGACTACAAATTTCCAACATCAGGGGGTGGGGGGGTGGAGTTTTAAAAGGACACAAAATGTCTCTGTCCTTTATTTTTTTTGCCCTCTCTCTAGACCATTCCCTCTATTACACTGTGAAATTCATGATGTTAAATAGTTTTTCCTGGGAGAAACTTTGTGGTCGGCTATGTGAAGTAGGAAGGGTGTTTTATATGTTTCCAGGACATCATAAAAAATTGAGCAGACTCATCTAGGATCATTAGGGAAATGAATGATTTGCCTCTCCTAAATGTTGAGCTACCACAACAAGCTGCAGGAGGGGACCCTCCCGGACACCTATCCACTGACACAGGCCCCACGGGAGTGTGTTGCTCACCCTATTCATTTAGAAATGTATACTTTGGAATCCATAAAATAAAATTCACAGGAAGAGAAAATACATTGTTCTCAGCCTGGGATAAAAAGTCACAAGTTGTTGTAGAATTCATTCTGTGATTTAAATTTTTAAACGATATTCCATAAACCTAAAGAAAAACACAAAAAAACAAAGATTAAACAGAAACCGGGAAAAGAAAAAAAAAAAAAAAACCCTGGGCAGAGGCCTACGGTGGGGGCGGGGAGGCAGGCAGGGAGCGGGAGGAGGAGGAGGGGCCCCTCCCTGGGACAACAGGGAGGGGGTTGGGCGGAGACCCTCTGGAGGCTAGAGGCGCCTGGGGCTGGCGGGCCCAGGCAGAACCTGTCATACAATGTAGCAGATTTGAAAGCCGGCCTCCACACCTGGGGTGGGGGTGGGGTCCACTCTTAAGCTCCCAACATGGCCTGACTTTACCCATCCCCAAGTCTGATCAAAGTGGCCACTAGGTGACCCCTAAGTACTGGTGACAGTGTCAGCCAGACAAGAAGGGACCCTCTGACGGGGCTGACAGCGATTTTTTTTTTTCTTTCTAAAGTTTGCTTCCATTTTACACCTAGGTCTACAGGTATACCCTTAAAATGGATGCTGGTATTGAGGAAACAGGAAGTATTTTTTTCCAGTCATTTATCTGGTCCTCAATCCTCATTATTTATCATGTCCACCCGCCAAGTAATATATATAGAAAGAAAAATTAGCCAGGCATTCTGGCACATGCCTGTAGTACCAGCTACTCAAGAGGCTGAGACAGAAGGATGACTTGAGGCCAGGAGTTTGAGGTTGCTGTGAGCTAAGCTGACACCATAGCACTCTAGCCCGGGCACCAAAAGTGAGACTCTGTCAAAAAAAAAAAAATAAATAAAATTAAGAACTATGGACTTAGCAGTAAAAGCAGGGATTCAGAGATAAAAATTTCACTCTCTCTCTCTCTCTGTATGTATGTGTATGTATATAAATCTGCTATAGAGAGAATAAAAGAGATAAGAAGGGAGGGAGAGATAAAAATTCCTCTCTCTCTCTCTCTCTATATATATATATATATACATATATATAAATCTGCTATAGACAGAATAAAAGAGATAAGCAGGGATGGAGAGATAAAATTTCACTCACTCTCTCTCTCTCTCTCTCTATATATATATATAAATCTGCTATAGACAGAATAAAAGAAATAAAAAGGGAGGGAGAGATATAAATTCCTCTCTCTCTCTCTCTCTCTCTATATATATATATATAAATCTGCTATAGACAGAATAAAAGAGATAAGCAGGGAGGGAGAGATAAAAATTTCACTCTCTCTCTCTCTCTCTCTCTCTCTGTGTATATATATAAATCTGCTATAGACAGAATAAAAGAGATAAGCAGGGAGGGAGAGATAAAAATTTCACTCTCTCTCTCTCTCTCTCTGTGTATATATATAAATCTGCTATAGAGAGAATAAAAGAGATAAGCAGGGACGGAGAGATAAATATTTCACTCTCTCTCTCTTTCTCTCTCTCTCTGTGTATATATATATAAATCTGCTATAGACAGAATAAAAGAGATAAGAAGGGAGGGAGAGATATAAATTCCTCTCTCTCTCTCTCTCTGTGTCTGTCTCTCTCTCTCTCTGTATATATATATATATATCTGCTGTAGACAGAATAAAAGAGATAAGCTGGGATGGAGAGATAAGAATTTCACTCACTCTCTCTCTCTCTCTCTCTATATATATATATATATATATAAATCTGCTATAGACAGAATAAAAGAGATAAGAAGGGAGGGAGAGATATGAATTCCTCTGTCTCTCTGTCTCTCTGTCTCTCTCTCTCTCTCTATATATATATAAATCTGCTATTGACAGAATAAAAGAGATAAGAAGGGAGGGAGAGATATAAATTCTCTCTCTCTCTCTCTATATATATATAAATCTGCTATAGACAGAATAAAAGAGATAAGCAGGGATGGAGAGATAAAAATTTCACTCTCTCTCTCTCTCTCTGTGTATATATATAAATCTGCTATAGACAGAATAAAAGAGATAAGCAGGGAGGGAGAGATATAAATTCCTCTCTCACTCTCTCTCTCTCTATATATATATGTATATATATAAATCTGCTATAGACAGAATAAAAGCGATAAGAAGGGAGGGAGAGATATGAATTCCTCTGTCTCTCTGTCTCTCTGTCTCTCTCTCTCTATATATATATAAATCTGCTATTGACAGAATAAAAGAGATAAGAAGGGAGGGAGAGATAAAAATTCCTCTATGTCTCTCTCTCTCTCCATATATATATATATATACATAAATCTGCTATAGACAGAATTAAAGAGATAAGCAGGGAGGGAGAGATAAAATTTTTCTCAGGCCCAACACACCTGTAGTCCTAGCTCTCTGGGAGACTGAGGCAGCAGGATTGCTGGAAGTCAGGAGTTCAAACCAGCCTGAGCAAGAGCAAAACCCCATCTCTACTATAAACACAAAGAAATTAATTGGCCAAGTAATATATATGGAAAGAAAAATGAGCCAGGCGTGGCGACACATCCCTGTAGTCCCAGCTGTTTGGGAGGCTGAACCAGGAGGATTGCTTGAGCCCAGGAGGTTGAGGTTGCTGTGAGCTAGTTTTTGTGGATGATATGAATTTCAATTTTATGTATGTTCGTGGCAATCTATTAAATTTTGGGGGAATGATCAGATAGACTCATGAGGCTCTAAACCAGCATACAGTGGAAGGAGGCCACATCTGTTTTCTGTGATTTTCTCCAAAGTGTTCTTTTGTCCAGGAACTGGCCCAGAGCACTGATACATGAGGTGGACCCCGGATTGAATACTGAATGACAGTTTCAGTCAAACGTTTTGGAATGCAAGAGAACTTTGGTCAGAGGGAGACATTAACATGATAAAAGTGGAGTCAAGCTTGAGATCCAGTTAAGTGGACCCCTAAAGTGAGGGGAGCTAGCAAGGAAAAGACAAGGGGTAAGGAGAAGTCACAGCAAGGAGGTGGGTGGGAGGAGGCTTTGCTGGGCTGGCGACCAGGTCACACTCCAGAGGTGGCACAGTATGATTGGTAGGGGGATAGGTTTTATTGGGAAAACGGAGAGTTTGAACCCCAGCGTTTTATTTGTTAGCAACACAAATTTTGTCAATTCACATTCCCCTGCTGAGGCCCAGTCACCTAAAGACTAGGAAATGCAATGGATAGATTGATATCTCTCTCTCTCTGTGTGTCTCTGTGTCTCTCTGTCTCTCTCTCTCTCTATATATATAAATCTGCTATAGACAGAATAAAAGAGATAAGCAGGGATGGAGGGATAAAAATTTCACTCACTCTCTCTCTCTCTCTCTCTCTCTCAATCTGCTATAGACAGAATAAAAGAAATAAGAAGGGAGGGAGAGATATAAATTCCTCTCTCTCTGTATAAATCTGCTATAGACAGAATAAAAGAGATAAGCAGGGAGGGAGAGATAAAAATTTCTCTCAGGCCCAGTACAGCTGTAATCCTAGCTCTCTGGGAGGCTGAGGCAGGAGGATTGCTCAAGGATAGGAGTTCAAAACCAGCCTGAGGAAGAGCAAGACCATCTCTACTATAAATAGAAAGAAATTAATTGGCCAACTAAACACACACACACAAACACATAATAGGCCGGGCATGGTGGTGCATGTCTGTAGTTCCAGCTACTCAGGAGGCTGAAACAGAAGGATCACTTGAGCCCAGGAGTTTGAGGTAGCTGTGAGCTAAGCTGACGCCATAGCACTCTAGCCCTGGCACCAAGAGTGAGACTCTGTCTCAAAAAAAAGAATAATAATCATAATCATAAAAAAGGACTTACCAGATAAAGCAGGGAGGGAGAGATAATAATTTCTCTCTCTCACTCTCTCTCTCTCTCTCTCTCTCTCTCTCTCTCTCTCTCTCTATGTCTGCTATAGACAGAATAAAAGACATAAGCAGGGAGGGAGAGATAAAAATTTCTCTCAGGCCCAGCACACCTGTAATCCTAGCTCTCTGGGAGGCCAAGGGGGAAGGATTGCTGGAGGTCAGGAGTTCAAATCAGTGGGAGCAAGAGCAAGACTCCATCTCTACTATAAATAGAAAGAAATTAATTGGCCAAGTAATAGAGAGAGAGAGAAAAATTAGCCAGGCATGATGACACTGCCTGTAGTCCCAGCTACTTGGGAGGCTGAGGCAGGAGGATTGCTTGAGCCCAGGAGGTTGAGGTTGCCGTGAGCTAGGCTGACGCCATGGCACTCACTCTAGCCTGGGCAACAAAGTGAGACTCTGTCTCAAAAAATTAAATGCATGCATGCATGCATGCATGCATGAATGAATAAATAAAAGTATGTTAAAAAATACATAGAGGGAGGGTTCTCCGCTTTAGCCATTATTGTGGTTAATCATTTCACTGGTCTCAGCTGGGCCAAAAACAAGGCCTGTGGGGCTGGGGACCGCTCTGGAGTTTTAAGAAAAGATTGAACTGCTCTTGGGGATAGAGGCCAGACTCCAAATTTCCAACATCAGGGGGTGGGGGGGTGGAGTTTTAAAAGGACACAAAATGTCTCTGTCCTTTATTTTTTTTGCCCTCTCTCTAGACCATTCCCTCCATTACACTGTGAAATTCATGATGTTAAATAGTTTTTCCTGGGAGAAACTTTGTGGTCGGCTACGTGAAGTAGGAAGGGTGTTTTATATGTTTCCAGGACATCATAAAAAATTGAGCAGACTCATCTAGGATCATTAGGGAAATGAATGATTTGCCTCTCCTAAATGTTGAGCTACCACAACAAGCTGCAGGAGGGGACCCTCCCGGACACCTATCCACTGACACAGGCCCCACGGGAGTGTGTTGCTCACCCTATTCATTTAGAAATGTATACTTTGGAATCCATAAAATAAAATTCACAGGAAGAGAAAATACATTGTTCTCAGCCTAGGATAAAAAGTCACAAGTTGTTGTAGAATTGATTCTGTGATTTAAATTTTTAAACGATATTCCATAAACCTAAAAAAAAACACAAAAAAACAAAGATTAAACAGAAACCGGGAAAAGAAAAAAAAAAAAAAACCCTGGGCAGAGGCCTACGGTGGGGGCGGGGAGGCAGGCAGGGAGCGGGAGGAGGAGGAGGGACCCCTCCCTGGGACAACAGGGAGGGGGTTGGGCGGAGACCCTCTGGAGGCTAGAGGCGCCTGGGGCTGGCGGGCCCAGGCAGAACCTGTCCTACAATGTAGCAGATTTGAAAGCCGGCCTCCACACCTGGGGTGGGGGTGGGGTCCACTCTTAAGCTCCCAACATGGCCTGACTTTACCCATCCCCAAGTCTGATCAAAGTGGCCACTAGGTGACCCCTAAGTACCGGTGCCAGTGTCAGCCAGACAAGAGTGGACCCTCTGACGGGGCTGACAGCGAATTTTTTTTTTTCTTTCTAAAGCTTGCTTCCATTTTACACCTAGGTCTACAGGTATACCCTTGAAATGGATGCTGATATTGAGGAAACAGGAAGTATTTTTTTCCAGTCATTTATCTGGTCCTCAATCCTCATTATTGATCACCTTCCTCCCCCCCCACACACAGACAGGTAGGTTCATCTCTGCAGAAAAGCTGCTGGAGATTGTTTGTCCACCAAAGGCTTTCTGTTGACAGTATCTAAGAGGACAAGCAGTGCCACGCATTCTGCTCTAAGATTAAAATTGCATCTATAAGTATGGTCCTATTTTACTTCTTATGGGGGTTTAGTGGGTTTCATAAAAGCTGATCTTGACTGCCACAAGGGAGACGAGTGAGTTTCTGTTGTTTCCCTATTTTTCCTCACAAGCAGTTTGAATGGCTCCTTGTGCCTCAAGACTGACTGCAAAGCACAGACTCCAGGATCTCCACCCTTTGACTCTGTCTATCCAAAAAGGGCCTCCACGTCTTTCCTCTGTGGGGTATATACTCCCAGAGGTGGCACAGTATGGTTTGTAGGGGGATATGTTTTATTGGGAAAACTGAGAGTTTGAACTCCAGCGTTTTATTTGTTAGCAACACAAATTTTGTCAATTCACATTGCCCTGCTGAGGCCCAGTCACCTAAAGTGTAGGAAATGCAATGGATAGATTTTTATATCTCTCTCTGTGTCTCTCTCTCTGTCTCTCTCTCTCTCTGCATGTATATATATATATATAAATCTGCTATAGACAGAAAAAAAGAGATAAGCAGGGATGGAGAGGTAGAAATTTCACTGACTCTCTCTCTCTATATATATATATATATAAATCTGCTATAGACAGAATAAAAGAGATAAGCAGGGATTGAGAGATAAAAATTTCACTCACTCTCTCTCTCTCTCTATATATATATATATATATAAATCTGCTATAGACAGAATAAAAGAGATAAGCAGGGAGGGAGAGATAAAACTTTCTCTCATGCCCAGCAGAGCTGTAATCCTAGGTTTCTTGGAGGCTGAGGCGGGAGGATTGCTCAGGTCAGGATTTCAAACCAACCCCAGGAAGACCAAGACGCTATCTCTACTATAAATAGAAAGATATTAATTGGCCAAGTAATATATATAGAAAGAAAAATTGGCAGGGCATGCTGGCACATGCCTGAAGTCCCAGCTACTTTGGAGGCTAAGACAGAAGGATCACTTGAGGCCAGGAGTTTGAGGTTGCTGTGAGTGAAGCTGATTCCATAGCACTCTAGCCCAGGAACCAAAAGTGAGACTCTGTCTCAAAAAAAAAAAAAATTAAGAGAAAGGTACTTACTTACCAGAGAAAGCAGGTATTGAGAGATAAACATTTCTCTCTCTCTTCTCTCTTTCTCTCTCCCTCTCTCTCTCTATATATATATATTTATATAAATGTGCTATAGACAGAATAAAAGAGATAAGCAGGGAGGGAGAGATAAAAATTTCTCTCAGGCCCAGCACACCTGCAATCCTAGCTCTGGGAGGCCAAGGTGGGAGGATTGCTGGAGGTCAGGAATTCAAACCAGCCTGAGCAAGAGGAAGACCCCATCTCTACTATAAATAGAAAGAAATTAATTGGCCAAGTAATATATATAGGAAGAAAAATTAGCCAGGCATGCTGGCACATGCCTGTAGTCCCAACTACTCAAGAGGCTGAGACAGAAGGATCACTTGAGCCCAGGAGTTTGAGGTTGCTGTGAGCTAAGTTGACGCCATAGCACTCTAGCCCAGGACCAAAAGTGAGACTCTGTGTCAAAAAAAGAAAAAATTAATAATAATAAAAAAGGTCTTACTACCAGAAAAAGCAGGGAGGGAGAGATAACAATTTCTCTCTCTCTCTTTCTCTCTCTCTCTCTCTCTCTCTCTCTAAATCTGCTATAGACAGAATAAAAGAAATAAGAAGGGAGGGAGAGATATAAATTCCTCTCTCTCTGTATAAATCTGCTATAGACAGAATAAAAGAGATAAGCAGGTAGGGAGAGATAAAAATTTCTCTCAGGCCCAGTACAGCTGTAATCCTAGCTCTCTGGGAGGCTGAGGCAGGAAGATTGCTCAAGGATGGGAGTTCAAAACCAGCCTGAGGAAGAGCAAGACCATCTCTACTATAAATAGAAAGAAATTAATTGGCCAACTAAACACACACACACAAACACATAAATAAAATTATGTTAAAAAATACATAGAGGGAGGGTTCTCTGCTTTAGCCATTATTGTGGTTAATCATTTCACTGGTCTCAGCTGGGCCAAAAACAAGGCCTGTGGGTATGGGGACTGCACAGAAGTTTTAAGAAAGGAATTAACTCCTCTTGGGGATAGAGGCCAGACTACAAGTTTCCAACATCAGGGGGTGGGGGGGAAGTTTTAAAAGGACACAAAATGTTTCTTTCCTTTATTTTTTTTTCCCTCTGTGTAGACCATTCCCTCTAGTACACTGGGAAATTCATGATGTTGAATATTTTTTCCTGGGAGAAACTTTGTGGTCGGCTATGTTTAGTAGGAAGTGTGTTTTATATGTTTCCACGACATCATAAAAAATTCAGCCGACTCATCTAGGATCATTAGGGAAATGAATGATTTTCCTCTCCTAAATGTGGAGGTACCACAACAAGCTGCAGGAGGACCCTCCGGGACACCTATCCAGGGACAGAGGCCCCTCTGGAATGTGTCACTCACCCTATTCATTTAGAAATGTATACTTTCAAATCAATAAAATTTCCCCCACCCAGGTTACTGTAGTCAAGTCCCTTCAATCTGATCCCTAAGTCTGTTCAGCCTCAGTCCACGACCAAGGAAGGCCCACTCTGTGAGACCAAAGAGCCCGGTGCCCAAAAGGAATAAGGACAGGCACCCACGTGCACGCACACAGAGACATGGTCAATAAACCGTGTTCAAGGTCTTTCTGTTCAGGGAAACCAGAAGATGGTTTGAAACCTCCAGGATCAACTTTGCATTTCTTCCAGGACAGGAAAATTCACAGGAAGAGAAAATACATTGCTCTCAGCCTAGGATAAAAAGCCACAAGTTGTTGTAGAATTCATTCTGTGATTTAATTTTTAAACCATATTCCATAAACCTAAAAAAAAACACTAAAAAACAAAGATTAAACAGAAACCGGGAAAAGAAAAAAAAAAAAAACCCTGGGCAGAGGCCTACGGTGGGGGCGGGGAGGCAGGCAGGGAGCCGGAGGAGGAGGAGGGGCCCCTCCCTGGGACAACAGGGAGGGGGTTGGGCAGAGACCCTCTGGAGGCTAGAGGCGCCTGGGGCTGGCGGGCCCAAGCAGAACCTGTCCTACAATGTAGCAGATTTGAAAGCTGGCCTCCACACCTGGGGTGCGGGTGGGGTCCACTCTTAAGCTCCCAACATGGCCTGACTTTACCCATCCCCAAGTCTGATCAAAGTGGCCACTAGATGACACCTAAGTACTGGTGCCAGTGTCAGCCAGACAAGAAGGGACCCTCTGACGGGGCTGACAGCGATTTTTTTTTTTTCTTTCTAAAGCTTGCTTCCATTTTACACCTAGGTCTACAGGTATATCCTTGAAATGGATGCTG
>NC_134123.1:44451808-44464308 GCF_040939455.1 Microcebus murinus
TCGGGAGGCTGAGACAGAAGGATCCTTGAGCCCAGGAGTTGGAGGTTGCTGTGAGCTAAGCTGAAGCCATAGCACCCTAGTCCGGGCCCTAAAAGTGAGACTCTGTCTCAAAAAAAAAAAAGAAAAAATTAATAATAATAAAAAAGGTCTTACTTACCAGAAAAAGCAGGGAGGGACAGATAATAATTTCTCTCTCTCTCTCTCTCTCTCTCTCTCTCTCTCTCAATGTATATATTTTCTGTGATTTTCTCCAAAGTGTTCCTTTGTCCAGGAACTGGCCCAGACAACTGATAAATGAGGTGGACCCCAGATTGAATACTGAATGACAGTTTCAGTAAAACATTCTGGAATGCAAGAGAACTTTGGTCAGACGGAGACATTAACATGATAAAAGTGGAGTCAAGCTTGAGTTCCAGTTAAGTGGACCCCTAAAGTGAGGCGAGCTAGCAAGGAAAAGACAAGGGGTAAGGAGAAGTCACAGCAAGGAGGTGGGAGGAGGCTTTGCTGGGCTGGCGACAGCATCACACTGCTGCTATAGACAGAATGCCTGCTATAGACAGAATAAAAGAGAAAAGAGATAAGCAGGGAGGAAGACATAAAAATTTCTCTCAGGCCCAGCACAGCTGCAATCCTAGCTCTGGGAGGCCAAGGTGGGAGGATTGCTGGATGTCAGGAATTCAAACCAGCCTGAGCAAGAGGAAGACCCCATCTCTACTATAAATAGAAAGAAATTAATTGGCCAAGTAATATATATAGGAAGAAAAATTAGCCAGGCATGCTGGCACATGCCTGTAGTCCCAACTACTCAAGAGGCTGAGACAGAAGGATCACTTGAGCCCAGGAGTTTGAGGTTGCTGTGAGCTAAGCTGATGCCATAGCACGCTAGCCCAGGCACCAAAAGTGAGACTCTGTCTCAAAAAGAAAGAAAAAATTAATAATAATAAAAAAGGTCTTACTTACCAGAAAAACCAGGGGGGGAGAGATAATAATTTCTCTCTCTCTCTCTGTCTCTCTCTCTCTCTCTCTCTCTCTCTCTCTCTCTCTCTATATATATATATATATATATATATATATATATATATACATATATATGTCTGCTATAGACAGAATAAAAGACATCAGCAGGGAGGGAGAGATAAAAATTTCTCTCAGGCCCAGCACACCTATAATCCTAGTTCTCTGGGAGGCCAAGGGGGGAGGATGCTGGAGGTCAGGAGTTCAAATCAGTGGGAGCAACAGCAAGACTCCATCTGTACTATAAATAGAAAGAAATTAATTAGCCAAGTAATATATAGAGAAACAAAAATTAGCCAGGCATGCTGGCAATGCCTGTAGTCCCAGCTACTCAAGAGACTGAGACAGAAGGATGACTTGAGGCCAGGAGTTTCAGGTTGTTGTGAGCTAAACTGACACCATAGCACTCTAGCCCGGGCACCAAAAGTGAGACACTGTCTAAAAAAAAAAAAAAAAAAATTAAGAACTATGGACTTAGCAGTAAAAGCAGGGATTCAGAGATAAAAATTTCACTCTCTCTCTCTTTCTCTGTATGTATGTATATATATATAAATCTGCTATAGACAGAATAAAAGAGATAAGAAGGGAGGGAGAGATAAAAATTTCACTCTCTCTCTCTCTCTGTGTATATATATAAATCTGCTATAGACAGAATAAAAGAGATAAGAAGGGAGGGAGAAATATAAATTCTCTCTCTCTCTCTCTCTCTATATATATATATATATATATAAATCTGCTATAGACAGAATAAAAGAGATAAGCAGGGATGGAGAGATAAATATTTCACTCTCTCTCTCTTTCTCTCTCTCTCTGTGTATATATATATATAAATCTGCTATAGACAGAATTAAAGAGATAAGCAGGGAGGGAGAGAAAAAAATTTCTCTCAGGCCTAGCACACCTATAATCCTAGCTCTCTGGGAGACTGAGGCAGGAGGATTGCTGGAAGTCAGGATTTCAAACCAGCCTGAGCAAGAGCAAGACCCCATCTCTACTATAAACACAAAGAAATTAATTGGCCAAGTAATATATATAGAAAGAAAAATGAGCCAGGCGTGGCGGCACATGCCTGTAGTCCCAGCTATTTCGGAGGTGAGGCAGGATGATTGCTTGAGCCCAGGAGGTTGAGGTTGCTGTGAGCTAGTTTTTCTGGATGATATGAATTTCAATTTTGTGTATTTCCATTTCCTTCTGAGCCTTTAGGAGTCTCTTAGTGAGAAGTCGGGGGAGATTGTATTGACAGATATGTGCAAAAAGCAAATTTGAATCAAATTTCTAATATAATTTTTAAGTTATATTTAAATTTTAAACATTCTAGGACTCTAAGAATGTATGGGTTGAAAGATAAAAATGTAGGGTACCTGATAGGCGACGGAAGACAATGTGGTCACATTTACAGATAGGAAATTTAGTGCCTTTGATGCATGATTAAAGATTTCTAGAATCTTATAAAGAAGAGGAAGAAGAAACATGACATAGAATGAAAGGGAGAGAGAAAAAAAGTGTTTGTGGCAATATATTAAATTTTGGGGGAATGATCAGATAGACTCATGAGGCTCTAAACCAGCATACAGTGGAAGGAGGCCACATCTGTTTTCTGTGATTTTCTCCAAAGTGTTCTTTTGTCCAGGAACTGGCCAGGGAACTCATACATGAGGTGGACCCCGGATTGAATACTGAATGACAGTTTCAGTAAAAGGTTTTGGAATGCAAAAGAACTTTGGTCAGAGGGAGACATTAACATGATAAAAGTAGAGTCAAGCTTGAGATCCAGTTAAGTAGACCCCTAAAGTGAGGGGAGCTAGCAAGAAAAAGACAAGGGGTAAGGAGAAGTCACAGCAAGAAGGTGGGAGTAGGCTTTGCGGGGCTGGCGACCCCCTCACAGTCCAGAGGTGGCACAGTATGATTGGTAGGGGGATAGGTTTTATTGGGAAAACTGAGAGTTTGACCCCAGCATTTTATTTGTTAGCAACACAAATTTTGACAATTCACATTGCCCTGCTGAGGCCCAGTCACCTAAAGACTAGGAAATGCAATGGATACATTGATATCTCTCTCTCTCTCTCTGTGTCTCTGTCTCTCTCTCTCTCTCTATATATATATATGTATATATATATGTGTATATATATATAAATCTGCTATAGACAGAATTAAAGAGATAAGCAGGGAGGGAGAGATAAAAATTTCTCTCAGGCCCAGTACAGCTGTAATCCTAGCTCTCTGGGAGGCTGAGGTGGGAAGATTGCTCAAGGATAGGAGTTCAAAACCAGCCTGAGGAAGAACAAGACCATCTCTACTATAAATAGAAAGAAATTAATTGGCCAACTAAACACACACACACAAACACATAATAAGCCGGGCATGGTGGTGCATGTCTGTAGTTCCAGCGACTCAGGAGGCTGAAACAGAAGGATCACTTGAGCCCAGGAGTTTCAGGTAGCTGTGAGCTAAGTTGATGCCATAGCACTCTTGCCCTGGCACCAAAAGTGAGACTCTGTCTCAAAAAAAAAAAAAATAAATAATAATAATAATAAAGGACTTACTTACCACAAAAAGCATGGTGGGAGAGATAATAATTTCTCTTTCTCTCTCTCTCTCTGCCTCTCTCTCTCTCTCTGCCTCTCTCTCTCTCTGTCTCTCTCTCTCTCTGTCTCTCTCTCTCTCTATATATATATATGTCTGCTATAGACAGAATGAGAGACATAAGCAGGGAGGGACAGATAAAAATTTCTCTCAGGCCCAGCACACCTGTAATCCTAGCTCTCTGGGAGGCCAAGAGGGGAGGATGTTGGAGGTCAGGAATTCAAATCAGTGGGAGCAAGAGCAAGACTCCATCTCTACTATAAATAGAAAGAAATTAATTGGCCAAGTAATATATATAGAAACAAAAATTAGCCGGGCATGATGGCACATGCCTGTAGTCCCAGGTACTTGGCAGGCTGAGGCAGGAGGATTGCTTGAGCCCAGGAGGTTGAGGTTGCCATGACCTAGGCTGAGGCCATGGCACTGACTCTAGCCTGGGCAATAACGGGAGACTCTGACTCAAAAAATTAAATGAATGCATGCATGCCTGCATGAATGAATGAATGAATAAATAAATAAATAAATAAAAGTATGTTAAAAAATCCATAGAGGGAGAGTTCTCCCCTTTAACCATTATTGTGGTTAATCATTTCACTGGTCTCAGCTGGGCCAAAAACAAGGCCTGTGGGTCTGGGGACTCCTCAGAAGTTTTAAGAAAGGATTGAACTCCTCTTGGGGATAGAGGCCAGACTACAAGTTTCCAACATCAGGGGGTGGGGGGGAAGTTTTAAAAGGACAGAAAAGGTTTCTGTCCTTTATTTTTTTTTTCCCTCGGGTAGACCATTCCCTATATTACACTGGCAAATTCATGATGTTGAATATTTTTTCCTGGGAGAAATTTTGTGGTCGGCTATGTTTAGTACGAAGTGTGTTTTATATGTTTCCAGGACATCATAAAAAATTCAACAGACTCATCTATGATCATTAGGGAAATGAATGATTTTCCTCTCCTAAATGTGGAGGTACCACAACAAGCTGCAGGAGGACCCTCCGGGACACCTATCCAGGGACAGAGGCCCCTCTGGAATGTGTCACTCACCCTATTCATTTAGAAATGTATACTTTCATATCAATAAAATTTCCCCCACCCGGGTTACTGTAGTCAAGTCCCTTCAATCTGATCCCTAAGTCTGTTCAGCCTCAGTCCACGACCAAGGAAGGCCGAGTCTGTAAGACCAAAGAGCCCGGTGCCCAAAAGGAATAAGTACAGGCACCCACGTGCACGCACACAGAGACATGTTCAAATAAACCGTGTTCAAGGTCTTTCTGTTCAGGGAAACCAGAAGATGGTTTGAAACCCCCAGGATCAACTTTGCATTTCTTCCAGGACAGGAAAATTCACAGGAAGAGAAAATACATTGCTCTCAGCCTAGGATAAAAAGCCACAAGTTGTTGTAGAATTCATTCTGTGATTTAATTTTTAAACGATATTCCATAAACCTAAAAAAAAACACTAAAAACAAAGATAAAACAGAAACCCAGAAAAGAAAAAAAAAAAACCCTGGGCAGAGGCCTACGGTGGGGGAGGGGAGGCAGGCAGGGAGCGGGAGGAGGAGGGGCCCCTCCCTCGGACAACAGGGAGGGTGGGGTGGGGGGAGACCCTCTGGAGGCTAGAAGCGCCTGGGGCTGGCGGGCACAGGAAGAACCTTGTTCTACACCGCAGGAGATTTGAAAGCCGACCTCCACACCTTGGGTGGGGGTGGGGTCCACTCTTAAGCTCCCAACATCTCCTGATTTTCCCCATCCCCATGTCTGATCAAAGTGGCAGCTAGGTGACAACTAACTACAGGTGCCAGTGTCAGCCAGACAAGAAGGGGCCCTCTTTGCTTCATTATAGAGCCCTTGAGTTTTGGGTAAATGTCTGGTAGCCGGCCTGTTATTAGCAAACATCCTTATCTGAACTGAAAACATTCCAAGCCTTTAGGCAGAAGTGCATTTCTTTCATCAATTGCAAATCAAAGAATCTCTCAACCCAACTGTAAACCTGTAAAACCGGCACCCTGGCCTCCCCCTCCCCCCACTTGCAGATGTCTGGCCTTTTCAGCTCAGACTAATATGTCCCTTCATATATGGATCTGTGATTTCACATGTCATTCCTGTCTCCCTAAAATGTATGAAGCTAAACTGTGACCCGCCCCACCACCATGGGACCCCTTCCGCAAGGCTTCTTGGGTGTAGCTCTCAGGGCCATGGTCTCTGACATTGGGCTCAGAAAAACCTCTTTAAATTATTTTGCAGTGTTTTGGGGTTCTCACATTCTTGTATCTGTGGGAGCTTTCTCTTTTCTATTACATGTGATCCGGATCACTAGCTAGGTGTACATATTTTTGGACGGTGAGAGTGCTCAAGCTTATCTTTGTCAAAATTATTATTTTTTTTTTGCCAAAATTATGGGCCATTTTAAAGGCATAGCGGCTGTTAGTGTATATATTAGCTATTTTTTTTTTAGCTAAAATATAAGCTCTCGTTAATGCTATTAATTTAGCCATTTGGGCTGATTTTACTCTTTTGAGTTGGGCGCTTTTTAGTATGTCTACTGTGGAAGTGACAGCATATTTTGCTTGATAATGTCTCTGATGGTCTTTTAAATAAGAACCATTCGTAAACCAAATTAATTTAGCATTTTTGATAGGAGTTTTTTGCAAATTTGCTCTAGGAGAGAGTAAGATATTAGTTAGTAGACTGTAGTTATGTTTTTTTTTTTTTTTTGCTCACCCGGAAGAGGGAGAAGAGTTGCAGGGTTAAGAATATTGTAGTGTTTTAAAGTGATGTTAGGGGCAGAAAGCCAAAGCACTTTATAGGAGGTAAGGCGACTTATAGAATAGTGTTGAGTGTGGTGAGAGTTTAGGAGAGATTTTATAGAATGAGGGGCATAAATTATCAGGGGGGACTCTAGGACAAATTTTTTAATTTTTTTTATATAAAATGGCTGTAGCTGATATGGCTCTCCTATAAGGGGGGTGTCCTTTTGCTACTGGGTCTAACTGTGGGCTGAAATTACTAACTGGCCTGTGACTGTCGCCATGCTTTTGAGTTAATATTTTAAGCGCATTTTTATTTATTTTATGTATAAAAAGGAAAAAAGGAAGGCTATAGTTTGGGTGTCTTAAAGCAGGTGCCTGGGTAAGAGCCTGTTTTAAATCTTTTATATATTGCTTTTTATTTTTTTTTTAGCAAATTGGGTCTGGTTGGTGATGCTTTAGTTTTCTGTATAAGGGCTGGGCCATTAATGAGTAGTTTGGAATTTAACTTTGGCAGTAGCCTGTTAGCTTTAAGAACCCTCTTAATTGTTTTTTTTGTTTTGGGCAAAGGAAAGGCCATGATGGCAGAGATTTTTTTTGCGTTTATAAGAAGTCTCTTTGGGGAAATTGTGTGCCCTAAGTATTTAACTTGGGGGAGACAAAATTGTTATTTATTTTTGGACACTCTGTGTCCCTTTAAGGCAAGCTGCTGTAGCAGCTATATAGTGTCTTTTTTGCATTTATTTAGGGAGGGTGAACACAACAGCAAATTATTTATATATTGAATTAGAGTAGATTTATTTTGGAATATAATATCATTTAAAGAAAGCACCGTAAAAGTCAATGACAGAGAAGTGGCTGGCGGTGATGGGAATATCGGACAGTAAGGTGTGGGGGTTAGGGACGACAGGATGCCTCGGAACTATCATTTGATTTATGGCTCTTAGGTCTTGAACAAACTGCCAGCCTTTTTTATTTGGTTTTTTGACTGGGAGGATCGGTGTGTTATAAGGGCTGGTGCAGGGTATTATGAGTCTTTTATTTAAGTAGTCTTGAAAGATTGGCTTGATTTTTAGTAAGGCTTTAGGCCTAAGGGGGTATCGTTTAATGTTTGGCAGGGGTTTAGACTCATTTATGGTGATTTTTATGGAAACTGTTGACTTCATTTGTCTAATATCTGTGGAAGAGTTTGCTCATAGAGAATTTGGTATTTTGGATAAGAAAGGCTCTATGTCCCCCTGTTTAAAATCTCTATTAACCTCAGCAAGCATGATGCTGCATGTAGGGTTTTGTAAGTCTTCTGTGTCTCTCAAATTGAGAATTATTATTTTTTGTGTGTGTGAAAATGAGATGCGGGCATTATGGGTCTCTAAGAAATTTTGTCTCAGCAGGTGTATAGGAGCACTCTCTATTAAAAGGAAAACATGCTCTCTTCTAAGCTCTCTTAATTGAAATTGGAGTGGATTAGATTTAAAGGCAACCATTGGGGAGTTTGAAACTTTTATTATTTGGATTTTTATTTTACTCTGAGGGAGAGGGTGTTTAATTAAGGTAGGGTTGAGGACTGATAGCGTGGCACCAGTGTCTATAAGGGCTCTGCTGTCTTTTTTATTTATGGATATTTTAATGTTTTTAGAGTGTTTGTTAGAAGTAAGGGGAAAACCCTCTCTATTTTGGTTTTAAAGTTTTTTTGGTGCCTCCCTCTAAGGCCTTTTGCTCTTTTTGTGTAAGCACCCATTTAAGTTTTTTAGAATTTCTTTTAAGGTGTCCCTTTTTTTTTTGCAGTAATAACAAATCACTTTTTTGGTGGCCAGCTGTGATTTTTGCAGGGGATGGAACCCTTTTGACCTTTTGACTTGGTTATTAAGTTGCTTTCGCTGTAAACTCATAATTTTGGAGGCCGTTTTTTTTTTGTTTTTTAACTATTGTTTGTGAGGATTGGTCGGCTAGGATGACTAGGCTGTTAGTGGGCAGAGAAGCCTAGGCCACATTCTTTTTTTTTATTAGGGTCACTAATTTGTCGTTTAAGCCTCGTATGAATTTAGAATTCAGTAAAGTGTCACTTTTACTATGCTCAAAATTTTTAAGAGGTATTTTTGAATATCCTTTGAATGTTTTTTTAAACCTGTTATAAAAGTCAGGTATGGTTTTATTTGGGCGTATTTTATATTGTTGCACTTTTGCCCAATTTATAACTTTAGGGAAAATTTGTGGTAAGTTTTTATAGAGGCGGTCACAGAGCTCTTTGTATTTTTTTTTTTATTTCTATTTATTTTATTAAAATTTTTTAAAGGTTGTTTTTAACCTGCTATTTGGAACCATTTTTTAGCTTTGTTTTTGGGGACTAGTAACTTAATTAGCTGATATAGGTTAGAGAAACCTGGATTATAGGTCTTAAGTGTTAATTGGAATTTTTTGGCAAACCCGAGAGGGTCTTGAGTTGGATTAGGGAACCCAGACACCAGAGCCTTTAACTCTGTCTTGATCTAGGGTGTATATAATATATTAGGGTCTCCTCTCTCAGTGGGTTTTATTTTAAAGGGAGCAATAACTATTTTATTTTATTTTTTTTTTAGCTATTTTTGATTTTTTTATAGCTTGAGGCGAAGGAATGGGGGGGGAAATGAAATTATTAGGATAAGGAAATTTAGAGAAGAGAGGGTTAGGGGGAGCAGGAGGAGAGACAATTTTTGGAGCGTTTTTGATTTTAGAAGCGGCTTTTGCTAGTTTTTTTAATTTTGAGACAGTCTTAAGTATTTTCTTATTAACTTTTTGGAGGGAGGCAAGTTTATTTTTTTTTTTTTTTGGATGATTTTAAGTGCCAGCAATAGTATGATTTTTATTTATTTATTTAGAAGACTAGAAAGGATATGCTTATTTTAAGATAAGGTCGTGGGCACTCTGGGAGGTCTAGACAGGAGGACATTTTAAATTTACAATAGGCGCCTGCTAGGATGTTTTAAGATGCTTTAAATTGAAGAAGAGGCGCCTGCTAGGATGCTCAGTTAAGACATTTTAGATTTATGATAGGCATCAGCCAGGATGCTTGAGTTAAGACAGGGGCTTTTTATCTTTTAGGTGATGTTAATGCCATACCAGAATCAGGCCAGGAAGTAAACCACTGCTTTGTTTGGTTACCAAAAGCCGCTTTGTGGGAATTTACCCTTTGTCAGCCTAACCCTGCTGGCCTCTTTATTATTTGCCAGCCTAACCCAGCTGGCCTCCTTAGGAAGGAGTTTTTAGCAAAACATTAGAGTTCAGTTTTCATTGCAGAGAGTGACTTGTGAACCACGCTTCCATTAAAGGATGTATCTGAATCTGTGACTGGAAGGGGTCGGTACCTGACCAGAGAGCACTACCAGAGGAGGAGACGTTTCATTTCTTTTCCTAAATTTTACCTGGCCATAGCAGATGTCTCTGTTTCCCTAGGACGTGGTATTTTTCCTCACAAGCAGTTTGAGTGGCTCCATGGGCCTCTAGACTGACTGCAAAGCACAGACTCCCCGATCTCCACCCGTTGGCTCTGTCTATCCAAGCACGGCCTCCACGGCTCTCCTCTGGGGGGTATATACTCTCAGAGGTGGCACACTATGGTTGGTAGGGGGATAGGCTTTATTGGGAAAACTGAGAGTTTGAACCCCAGCGTTTTATTTGTTAGCAATGCCAACTTTGTCAATTCACATGGCCCTGCTGAGGCCCAGTCACCTAAAGGGTAGGAAATGCAATGGATAGATTCATCTCTCTCTCTCTCTTCTCTTTTTCTTTTCTTTTCTCTTCTTTTGGCAGGCTCTCACTCTGATTCCCAGGCTAAAGGGCAGTGGCATCCTCATAGCTCAGCGCCACCTCAAACTCCTGGCCTCCAGTGATCCTCTCACCCAGGCTTCCCAAAGTGCTAGGATGATGGAATTCTTGGTTTTGTTTTCCGTTTTTTTTATTCCATCTGATGTCTTTTAGGGTCCTAGCGTCAGAAATTTAGATCTGTTCTTTGAACTCATCCTAGGGGCTCATTGGGATTCTAATAGGTGCTCCTGGGAATTTCAGCAGTACTGCCAGGGAGGGAGGGAAGAAGCAGCATCGGGCAAGTATGGTGGCACAAGCCTGTAGTCCCAGCGACTCGACTCCTGAGGTTGAGGCAGGAGGATGGATGGAGCCCAGGTGTTTGAGGTTGCAGTGACCAAGGATGCATCGTACCCTGTTGGATAGAGGGAGACAGACCCTGTCACTCACCCAAAAACTATACAAATATTAGGTACCCTAATAATTAAAAATGAAGCAAAAGGGGTTGGGCGTGGTGGCCCATGCCTATAATCCTAGTACTCTGGGAGGCCGAGGTGGGTGGATTGCTCAAGGTCAGGAGTTCAAAACCAGCCTGAGCAAGAGCAAGCCCATCTCTACTATAAATAGAAAGAAATTAATTGGCCAGCTAAACACACACACACACAAACACATAATAGGCCGGGCATGGTGGTGCATGTCTGTAGTTCCAGCTACTCAGGAGGCTGAAACAGAAGGGTCACTTGAGCCCAGGAGTTTGAGGTAGCTGTGAGCTAAGCTGACGCCATAGCACTCTAGCCCTGGCACCAAAAGTGAGACTCTGTCTCAAAAAAAAGAATAATAATCATAATCATAAAAAAGGACTTACCAGATAAAGCAGGGAGGGAGAGATAATAATTTCTCTCTCTCACTCTCTCTGTCTCTCTGTCTCTCTCTATATATGTCTGCTATAGACAGAATAAAAGACATAAGCAGGGAGGGAGAGATAAAAATTTCTCTCAGGCCCAGCACACCTGTAATCCTAGCTCTCTGGGAGGCCAAGGGGGAAGGATTGCTGGAGGTCAGGAGCTCAAATCAGTGGGAGCAAGAGCAAGACCCCATCTCTACTATAAATAGAAAGAAATTAATTGGCCAAGTAATAGAGAGAGAGAGAAAAATTAGCCAGGCATGATGACACTGCCTGTAGTCCTAGCTACTTGGGAGGCTGAGGCAGGAGGATGGCTTGAGCCCAGGAGGTTGAGGTTGCCGTGAGCTAGGCTGACACCATGGCACTCACTCTAGCCTGGGCAACAAAGTGAGACTCTGTCTCAAAAAATTGAATGCATGCATGAATGAATGAATGAATGAATGAATAAATAAAAGTATGTTAAAAAATACATAGAGGGAGGGTTCTCCGCTTTAGCCATTATTGTGGTTAATCATTTCACTGGTCTCAGCTGGGCCAAAAACAAGGCCTGTGGGGGCTGGGGACCGACTGCTCTGGAGTTTTAAGAAAAGATTGAACTGCTCTTGGGGATAGAGGCCAGACTACAAATTTCCAACATCAGGGGGTGGGGGGTGGAGTTTTAAAAGGACACAAAATGTCTCTGTCCTTTATTTTTTTTTGCCCTCTCTCTAGACCATTCCCTCTATTACACTGTGAAATTCATGATGTTAAATAGTTTTTCCTGGGAGAAACTTTGTGGTCGGGGCTATGTGAAGTAGGAAGGGTGTTTTATATGTTTCCAGGACATCATAAAAAATTGAGCAGACTCATCTAGGATCATTAGGAAAATGAATGATTTGCCTCTCCTAAATGTTGAGCTACCACAACAAGCTGCAGGAGGGGACCCTCCCGGACACCTATCCACTGACACAGGCCCCACGGGAGTGTGTTGCTCACCCTATTCATTTAGAAATGTATACTTTGGAATCCATAAAATAAAATTCACAGGAAGAGAAAATACATTGTTCTCAGCCTGGGACAAAAAGTCACAAGTTGTTGTAGAATTCATTCTGTGATTTAAATTTTTAAACGATATTCCATAAACCTAAAGAAAAACACAAAAAAACAAAGATTAAACAGAAACCGGGAAAAGAAAAAAAAAAAAAAAAACCCTGGGCAGAGGCCTACGGTGGGGGCGGGGAGGCAGGCAGGGAGCGGGAGGAGGAGGAGGGGCCCCTCCCTGGGACAACAGGGAGGGGGTTGGGCGGAGACCCTCTGGAGGCTAGAGGCGCCTGGGGCTGGCGGGCCCAGGCAGAACCTGTCATACAATGTAGCAGATTTGAAAGCCGGCCTCCACACCTGGGGTGGGGGTGGGGTCCACTCTTAAGCTCCCAACATGGCCTGACTTTACCCATCCCCAAGTCTGATCAAAGTGGCCACTAGATGACACCTAAGTACTGGTG
>NC_134123.1:44466808-44484308 GCF_040939455.1 Microcebus murinus
TGTTTGGGAGGCTGAACCAGGAGGATTGCTTGAGCCCAGGAGGTTGAGGTTGCTGTGAGCTAGTTTTTGTGGATGATATGAATTTCAATTTTATGTATGTTCGTGGCAATCTATTAAATTTTGGGGGAATGATCAGATACACTCATGAGGCTCTAAACCAGCATACAGTGGAAGGAGGCCACATCTGTTTTCTGTGATTTTCTCCAAAGTGTTCTTTTGTCCAGGAACTGGCCAGGGAACTGATACATGAGGTGGACCCCGGATTGAATACTGAATGACAGTTTCAGTCAAACGTTTTGGAATGCAAGAGAACTTTGGTCAGAGGGAGACATTAACATGATAAAAGTGGAGTCAAGCTTGAGATCCAGTTAAGTGGACCCCTAAAGTGAGGGGAGCTAGCAAGGAAAAGACAAGGGGTAAGGAGAAGTCACAGCAAGGAGGTGGGTGGGAGGAGGCTTTGCTGGGCTGGCGACCAGGTCACACTCCAGAGGTGGCACAGTATGATTGGTAGGGGGATAGGTTTATTGGGAAAACGGAGAGTTTGAACCCCAGCGTTTTATTTGTTAGCAACACAAATTTTGTCAATTCACATTGCCCTGCTGAGGCCCAGTCACCTAAAGTGTAGGAAATGCAATGGATAGATTTTTATATCTCTCTCTGTGTCTCTCTCTCTATATATATATATATGTATATATATATATATATATAAATCTGCTATAGACAGAAAAAAAGAGATAAGCAGGGATGGAGAGGTAGAAATTTCACTCACTCTCTCTCTCTCTATATATATATATAAATCTGCTATAGACAGAATAAAAGAGATAAGGTGGGATGGAGAGATAAGAATTTCACTCTCTCTCTATATATATATATATATAAATCTGCTATAGACAGAATAAAAGAGATAAGCAGGGAGGGAGAGATATAAATTCCTCTCTCACTCTGTCTCTCTCTCTATATATATATGTATATATATATCTGCTATAGAATAAAAGAGATAAGCAGAGAGGGAGACATAAAAATTTCTCTCAGGCCAGGCACACATGCAATCCTAGCTCTCTGGGAGCCCAAGGTGGGAGGATTGCTGGAGGTTAGGAATTCTAACCAGCTCCTGGAAGAGCAAGACCTTATCTGTACTATAAATAGAAAGAAATTAATTGGCAAAGTAATATATATAGAAAGAAAAAATAGCCGAGCATGCTGGTGCATGCCTGTAGTCCCAGCTACTCAGGAGGCTAAGACAGAAGGATCAGTTCAGTCCTGGAATTTGAGGTTTAAGTGAGCTAAGTTGAGGCCATAGCACTCTTGCCGGGGCACCAAAGGTGAAACTCTGTCTCCAAAAAAAAAAATTAAGTAAAATGGACTTACCAGAAAGACCAGCGATTGAGACATAAAAATTTCTCTCTCTCTTTGTCTGTCTATATATAAAACTGCTATAGGCAGAATAAAAGAGATAAGCAGGGAGGGAGAGATAAAAATTTCTCTCACTCTCTCTATTTCTCTCTCTCTATATATATATATATATTTGTCTGCTATAGACAGAATAAAAGAGACAAGAAGGAAGGGAGAGATAAAAATTTCTCTCTCTGTCTCTCTCTCTCTCTCTATATATATATATATAAAACTGCTATAGACAGAATAAAAGAGATAAGCAGGGAGGGAGAGATAAAAATTTCTCTCACTCTCTCTATTTCTCTCTCTCTCTCTCTATATATATATGTCTGCTATAGACAGAATAAAAGAGACAAGAATGGAGGGAGAGATAAAAATTTCTCTCTCTGTCTCTCTCTCTCTGTCTCTCTCTCTCTCTCTGTCTCTCTCTCTCTATATATATATATAAATCTGCTATAGACAGAATAAAAGAGATAAGCTCAGAGGGAGAGATAAAAATTTCTATAAATGTCTCTCTGTCTCTGTCTCTCTTTCTCTCTCTCTATATATATATAGGTCTGCTATAGATAGAATAAAAGAGATAAGCAGAGAGGGAGACATAAAAATTTCTCTCAGGCACAGCACACCTGCAATCCTAGCTCTCTGGGAGGCCAAGGTGGGAGGATTGCTGGAGGTCAGGGATTCATACCAGCGTGAGCAAGAGGAAGACCCCATCTCTACTATAAATAGAAAGAAATTAATTGGCCAAGTAATATATATAGAAAGAAAAATTAGCCGGGCATGCTGGCACATGCCTGTAGTCGCAGCTACTCCGGAGGCTGAGGCAGCAGGATCGCTTGAGCCCAGGAGTTTGAGGTTGCTGTGAGCTAGGCTGAAGCCATGGCACTCACTCTAGCCTGGGCAACAAAGTGAGACTCTGTCTCAAAAAATTAAATGCATGCTTGAATGAATGAATGAATGAATAAATAAATAAAAGTCTGTTAAAAAATACATAGAGGGAGGGTTCTCCGCTTTAGCCATTATTGTGGTTAATCATTTCACTGGTCTCAGCTGGGCCAAAAACAAGGCCTGTGGGGCTGGGGACCGCTCTGGAGTTTTAAGAAAAGATTGAACTGCTCTTGGGGATAGAGGCCAGACTACAAATTTCCAACATCAGGGGGTGGGGGGGTGGAGTTTTAAAAGGACACAAAATGTCTCTGTCCTTTATCTTTTTTTGCCCTCCCTCTAGACCATTCCCTCTATTACACTGTGAAATTCATGATGTTAAATAGTTTTTCCTGGGAGAAACTTTGTGGTCGGCTACGTGAAGTAGGAAGGGTGTTTTATATGGTTCCAGGACATCATAAAAAATTGAGCAGACTCATCTAGGATCATTAGGGAAGTGAATGATTTTCCTCTCCTAAATGTGGAGGTAGCACAACAAGCTGCAGGAGGGGACCCTCCCGGACACCTATCCACTGACACAGGCCCCACGGGAGTGTGTTGCTCACCCTATTCATTTAGAAATGTATACTTTGGAATCCATAAAATAAAATTCACAGGAAGAGAAAATACATTGTTCTCAGCCTAGGATAAAAAGTCACAAGTTGTTGTAGAATTAATTCTGTGATTTAAATTTTTAAACGATATTCCATAAACCTAAAAAAAAACAAAGATTAAACAGAAACCGGGAAAAGAAAAAAAAAAAAAAAAAAACCCTGGGCAGAGGCCTACGGTGGGGGCGGGGAGGCAGGCAGGGAGCGGGAGGAGGAGGGGCCCCTCCCTGGGACAACAGGGAGGGGGTTGGGCGGAGACCCTCTGGAGGCTAGAGGCGCCTGGGGCTGGCGGGCCCAGGCAGAACCTGTCCTACAATGTAGCAGATTTGAAAGCCGGCCTCCACACCTGGGGTGGGGGTGGGGTCCACTCTTAAGCTCCCAACATGGCCTGACTTTACCCATCCCCAAGTCTGATCAAAGTGGCCACTAGGTGACCCCTAAGTACCGGTGCCAGTGTCAGCCAGACAAGAGGGGACCCTCTGACGGGGCTGACAGCCATTTTTTTTTCTTTCTAAAGCTTGCTTCCATTTTAGGTCTACAGGTATACCCTTGAAATGGATGCTGGTATTGAGGAAACAGGAAGTATTTTTTTCCAGTCATTTATCTGGTCCTCAATCCTCATTAGTTATCATCTCCCTCCCCCCACACACACAGACAGGTAGGTTCATCTCTGCAGAAAAGCTGGAGACTGTTTGTCCACCAAATGCTTTCTGTTGACAGTATCTAAGAGGACAAGCAGTGCCACGCATTCTGCTCTAAGATTAAAATTGCATCTATCAGTATGGTCCTATTTTACTTCTTATGTGTGTTTCATAAAAGCTGATCTTGACTGCCACAACGGAGACGAGTGAGTTTCTGTTGTTTCCCTATTTTTCCTCACAAGCAGTTTGAATGGCTCCATGTGCCTCTAGACTGACTGCAAAGCACAGACTCCAGGATCTCCACCCTTTGGCTCTGTCTATCCAACCATGGCCTTCAGGGCACTCCTCTGTGGGGTATATACTCTCAGAGGTGGCACAGTATGATTGGTAGGGGGATAGGTTTTATTGGGAAAACTGAGAGTTTGAACCCCAGCGTTTTATTTGTTAGCAACACAAACTTTGTCAATTCACATTGCCCTGTTGAGGCCCAGTCACCTAAAGGGTAGGAAATGCAATGGATAGATTCATATATCTCTCTCTCTGTGTCTCTCTGTCTCTCTCTCTCACTATATATATGTATATATATATATAAATCTGCTATATAGAGAATAAAAGAGATAAGCAGGGATGGAGAGATAAAATTTCACTCTCTCTGTCTCTCTCTACATATATCTATATATATATATATATATATAAATCTGCTATAGACAGAATAAAAGAGATAAGAAGGGAGGGAGAGATATAAATTCTCTCTCTCTCTATATATATATATATATATAAATCTGCTATAGACAGAATAAAAGAGATAAGCAGGGATGGAGAGATAGAAATTTCACTCTCTCTCTCTCTCTCTGTGTATATATATATAAATCTGCTATAGACAGAATAAAAGAGATAAGTAGGGAGGGAGAGATAAATATTTCACTCTCTCTCTCTCTCTCTCTGTGTATATATATATAAATCTGCTATAGACAGAATAAAAGAGATAAGAAGGGAGGGAGAGATAAAAATTCCTCTCTCTCTCTCTCTCTCTCTCTCTCTCTCTCTCTCTCTCTATGGAAATCTGCTATAGACAGAATTAAAGAGATAAGAAGGGATAAAATTTTTCTCAGGCCCAGCACACCTGTAGTCCTATCTCTCTGGGAGACTGAGGCAGCAGGATTGCTGGAGGTCAGGAGTTCAAACCAGCCTGAGCAAGAGCAAAACCCCATCTCTACTATAAACACAAAGAAATTAATTGGCCAAGTAATATATATAGAAAGAAAAATGAGCCAGGCGTGGCGGCACATGCCTGTAGTCCCAGCTGTTTGGGAGGCTGAACCAGGAGGATTGCTTGAGCCCAGGAGGTTGAGGTTGCTGTGAGCTAGTTTTTGTGGATGATATGAATTTCAATTTTATGTATTTCCATTTCGTTCTGAGCCTTTAGGAGTCTCTTAGTGAGAAGTCGGGGGAGATTGTATTGACAGATAGGTGCAAAAAGCAAATTTGAATCAAATTTCAACTGTAGTTTTTAAGTTATATTTAAATTTTAAACATTCTAGGACTCTAAGAATGTATGGGCTGAAAGATAAAAATGTAGGGTGATTTTCTCCAAAGTGTTCATTTGTCCAGGAACTGGCCCAGAGAACTGATACATGAGGTGGACCCCGGATTGAATACTGAATGACAGTTTCAGTCAAACATTTTGGAATGAAAGAGACCTTTGGTCAGAGGGAGACATTAACATGATAAAAGTGGAGTCAAGCTTGAGATCCAGTTAAGTGGACCCCTAAAGTAAGGGGAGCTAGCAAGGAAAAGAAAAGGGGTAAGGAGAAGTCACACAGCAAGGAGGTGGGAGGAGGCTTTGCTGGGCTGGCGACCAGGTCACACTCCAGAGGTGGCACAGTATGATTGGTAGGGGGATAGGTTTTATTGGGAAAACGGAGAGTTTGAACCCCTGCGTTTTATTTGTTAGCAACACAAATTTTGTCAGTTCACATTCCCGTGCTGAGGCCCAGTCACCTAAAGACTAGGAAATGCAATGGATAGATTGATATCTCTCTCTCTCTCTGTGTCTCTCTGTCTCTCTGTCTCTCTCTCTCTCTATATATAAATCTGCTATAGACAGAATAAAAGAGATAAGCAGGGATGGAGGGATAAAAATTTCACTCACTCTCTCTCTCTCTATAAATTTGCTATAGACAGAATAAAAGAAATAAGAAGGGAGGGAGAGATATAAATTCCTCTCTCTCTGTAAAAATCTGCTATAGACAGAATAAAAGAGATAAGCAGGGAGGGAGAGATAAAAATTTCTCTCAGGCCCAGTACAGCTGTAATCCTAGCTCTCTGGGAGGCTGAGGCAGGAGGATTGCTCAAGGATAGGAGTTCAAAACCAGCCTGAGGAAGAGCAAGACCATCTCTACTATAAATAGAAAGAAATTAATTGGCCAACTAAACACACACACACACACAAACACATAATAGGCCGGGCATGGTGGTGCATGTCTGTAGTTCCAGCTACTCAGGAGGCTGAAACAGAAGGGTCACTTGAGCCCAGGAGTTTGAGGTAGCTGTGAGCTAAGCTGACGCCATAGCACTCTAGCCCTGGCACCAAAAGTGAGACTCTGTCTCAAAAAAAAGAATAATAATAATAATCATCATAAAAAAGGACTTACCAGATAAAGCAGGGAGGGAGAGATAATAATTTCTCTCTCTCACTCTCTCTGTCTCTCTCTCTCTATGTCTGCTATAGACAGAATAAAAGACATAAGCAGGGAGGGAGAGATAAAAATTTCTCTCAGGCCCAGCACACCTGTAATCCTAGCTCTCTGGGAGGCCAAGGGGGAAGGATTGCTGGAGGTCAGGAGTTCAAATCAGTGGGAGCAAGAGCAAGACCCCATCTCTTCTATAAATAGAAAGAAATTAATTGGCCAAGTAATAGAGAGAGAGAGAAAAATTAGCCAGGCATGATGACACTGCCTGTAGTCCCAGCTACTTGGGAGGCTGAGGCAGGAGGATGGCTTGAGCCCAGGAGGTTGAGGTTGCTGTGAGCTAGGCTGACGCCATGGCACTCACTCTAGCCTGGGCAACAAAGTGAGACTCTGTCTCAAAAAATTAAATGCATGCATGCATGCATGCATGAATGAATAAATAAAAGTATGTTAAAAAATACATAGAGGGAGGGTTCTCCGCTTTAGCCATTATTGTGGTTAATCATTTCACTGGTCTCAGCTGGGCCAAAAACAAGGCCTGTGGGGGCTGGGGACCGACTGCTCTGGAGTTTTAAGAAAAGATTGAACTGCTCTTGGGGATAGAGGCCAGACTACAAATTTCCAACATCAGGGGGTGGGGGGTGGAGTTTTAAAAGGACACAAAATGTCTCTGTCCTTTATTTTTTTTTGCCCTCTCTCTAGACCATTCCCTCTATTACACTGTGAAATTCATGATGTTAAATAGTTTTTCCTGGGAGAAACTTTGTGGTCGGGGCTATGTGAAGTAGGAAGGGTGTTTTATATGTTTCCAGGACATCATAAAAAATTGAGCAGACTCATCTAGGATCATTAGGAAAATGAATGATTTGCCTCTCCTAAATGTTGAGCTACCACAACAAGCTGCAGGAGGGGACCCTCCCGGACACCTATCCACTGACACAGGCCCCACGGGAGTGTGTTGCTCACCCTATTCATTTAGAAATGTATACTTTGGAATCCATAAAATAAAATTCACAGGAAGAGAAAATACATTGTTCTCAGCCTGGGATAAAAAGTCACAAGTTGTTGTAGAATTCATTCTGTGATTTAAATTTTTAAACGATATTCCATCAACCTAAAGAAAAACACAAAAAAACAAAGATTAAACAGAAACCGGGAAAAGAAAAAAAAAAAAAAAAAACCCTGGGCAGAGGCCTACGGTGGGGGCGGGGAGGCAGGCAGGGAGCGGGAGGAGGAGGAGGGGCCCCTCCCTGGGACAACAGGGAGGGGGTTGGGCGGAGACCCTCTGGAGGCTAGAGGCGCCTGGGGCTGGCGGGCCCAGGCAGAACCTGTCATACAATGTAGCAGATTTGAAAGCCGGCCTCCACACCTGGGGTGGGGGTGGGGTCCACTCTTAAGCTCCCAACATGGCCTGACTTTACCCATCCCCAAGTCTGATCAAAGTGGCCACTAGATGACACCTAAGTACTGGTGACAGTGTCAGCCAGACAAGAAGGGACCCTCTGACGGGGCTGACAGCGATTTTTTTTTTTCTTTCTAAAGTTTGCTTCCATTTTACACCTAGGTCTACAGGTATACCCTTAAAATGGATGCTGGTATTGAGGAAACAGGAAGTATTTTTTTCCAGTCATTTATCTGGTCCTCAATCCTCATTATTTATCATGTCCACCCGCCAAGTAATATATATAGAAAGAAAAATTAGCCAGGCATTCTGGCACATGCCTGTAGTCCCAGCTACTCAAGAGGCTGAGACAGAAGGATGACTTGAGGCCAGGAGTTTGAGGTTGCTGTGAGCTAAGCTGACACCATAGCACTCTAGCCCGGGCACCAAAAGTGAGACTCTGTCAAAAAAAAAAAAAAAAATTAAGAACTATGGACTTAGCAGTAAAAGCAGGGATTCAGAGATAAAAATTTCACTCTCTCTCTCTCTCTGTATGTATGTGTATGTATATAAATCTGCTATAGAGAGAATAAAAGAGATAAGAAGGGAGGGAGAGATAAAAATTCCTCTCTCTCTCTCTCTCTCTCTATATATATATATACATATATATATATACATATATATAAATCTGCTATAGACAGAATAAAAGAGATAAGCAGGGATGGAGAGATAAAATTTCACTCACTCTCTCTCTCTCTCTCTCTATATATATATAAATCTGCTATAGACAGAATAAAAGAAATAAAAAGGGAGGGAGAGATATAAATTCCTCTCTCTCTCTCTCTCTCTATATATATATATAAATCTGCTATAGACAGAATAAAAGAGATAAGCAGGGAGGGAGAGATAAAAATTTCACTCTCTCTCTCTCTCTCTGTGTATATATATAAATCTGCTATAGACAGAATAAAAGAGATAAGCAGGGAGGGAGAGATAAAAATTTCACTCTCTCTCTCTCTCTGTGTATATATATAAATCTGCTATAGACAGAATAAAAGAGATAAGCAGGGAGGGAGAGATAAAAATTTCACTCTCTCTCTCTCTCTCTCTCTCTCTGTGTATATATATAAATCTGCTATAGACAGAATAAAAGAGATAAGCAGGGAGGGAGAGATAAAATTTTTCTCAGGCCCAGCACACCTGTAGTCCTAGCTCTCTGGGAGACTGAGGCAGCAGGATTGCTGGAGGTCAGGAGTTCAAACCAGCCTGAGCAAGAGCAAAACCCCATCTCTACTATAAACACAAAGAAATTAATTGGCCAAGTAATATATATAGAAAGAAAAATGAGCCAGGCTTGGCGACACATCCCTGTAGTCCCAGCTGTTTGGGAGGCTGAGGCAGGAGGATTGCTTGAGCCCAGGAGGTTGAGGTTGCTGTGAGCTAGTTTTTGTGGATGATATGAATTTCAATTTTATGTATGTTCGTGGCAATCTATTAAATTTTGGGGGAATGATCAGATAGACTCATGAGGCTCTAAACCAGCATACAGTGGAAGGAGGCCACATCTGTTTTCTGTGATTTTCTCCAAAGTGTTCTTTTGTCCAGGAACTGGCCCAGAGCACTGATAAATGAGGTGGACCCCGGATTGAATACTGAATGACAGTTTCAGTCAAAGGTTTTGGAATGCAAGAGAACTTTGGTCAGAGGGAGACATTAACATGATAAAAGTGGAGTCAAGCTTGAGATCCAGTTAAGTGGACCCCTAAAGTGAGGGGAGCTAGCAAGGAAAAGACAAGGGGTAAGGAGAAGTCACAGCAAGGAGGTGGGTGGGAGGAGGCTTTGCTGGGCTGGCGACCAGGTCACACTCCAGAGGTGGCACAGTATGATTGGTAGGGGGATAGGTTTTATTGGGAAAACGGAGAGTTTGAACCCCAGCGTTTTATTTGTTAGCAACACAAATTTTGTCAATTCACATTCCCCTGCTGAGGCCCAGTCACCTAAAGGCTAGGAAATGCAATGGATAGATTGATATCTCTCTCTCTCTGTGTGTCTCTCTGTCTCTCTCTCTATATATATATATAAATCTGCTATAGACAGAATAAAAGAGATAAGCAGGGATGGAGGGATAAAAATTTCACTCACTCTCTCTCTCTCTCTCTCTCTCTAAATCTGCTATAGACAGAATAAAAGAAATCAGAAGGGAGGGAGAGATATAAATTCCTCTCTCTCTGTATAAATCTGCTATAGACAGAATAAAAGAGATAAGCAGGGAGGGAGAGATAAAAATTTCTCTCAGGCCCAGTACAGCTGTAATCCTAGCTCTCTGGGAGGCTGAGGCAGGAGGATTGCTCAAGGATAGGAGTTCAAAACCAGCCTGAGGAAGAGCAAGACCATCTCTACTATAAATAGAAAGAAATTAATTGGCCAACTAAACACACACACACACACAAACACATAATAGGCCGGGCATGGTGGTGCATGTCTGTAGTTCCAGCTACTCAGGAGGCTGAAACAGAAGGGTCACTTGAGCCCAGGAGTTTGAGGTAGCTGTGAGCTAAGCTGACGCCATAGCACTCTAGCCCTGGCACCAAAAGTGAGACTCTGTCTCAAAAAAAAGAATAATAATCATAATCATAAAAAAGGACTTACCAGATAAAGCAGGGAGGGAGAGATAATAATTTCTCTCTCTCACTCTCTCTGTCTCTCTGTCTCTCTCTATATATGTCTGCTATAGACAGAATAAAAGACATAAGCAGGGAGGGAGAGATAAAAATTTCTCTCAGGCCCAGCACACCTGTAATCCTAGCTCTCTGGGAGGCCAAGGGGGAAGGATTGCTGGAGGTCAGGAGTTCAAATCAGTGGGAGCAAGAGCAAGACCCCATCTCTACTATAAATAGAAAGAAATTAATTGGCCAAGTAATAGAGAGAGAGAGAAAAATTAGCCAGGCATGATGACACTGCCTGTAGTCCTAGCTACTTGGGAGGCTGAGGCAGGAGGATGGCTTGAGCCCAGGAGGTTGAGGTTGCCGTGAGCTAGGCTGACGCCATGGCACTCACTCTAGCCTGGGCAACAAAGTGAGACTCTGTCTCAAAAAATTGAATGCATGCATGAATGAATGAATGAATGAATGAATAAATAAAAGTATGTTAAAAAATACATAGAGGGAGGGTTCTCCGCTTTAGCCATTATTGTGGTTAATCATTTCACTGGTCTCAGCTGGGCCAAAAACAAGGCCTGTGGGGGCTGGGGACCGACTGCTCTGGAGTTTTAAGAAAAGATTGAACTGCTCTTGGGGATAGAGGCCAGACTACAAATTTCCAACATCAGGGGGTGGGGGGTGGAGTTTTAAAAGGACACAAAATGTCTCTGTCCTTTATTTTTTTTTGCCCTCTCTCTAGACCATTCCCTCTATTACACTGTGAAATTCATGATGTTAAATAGTTTTTCCTGGGAGAAACTTTGTGGTCGGGGCTATGTGAAGTAGGAAGGGTGTTTTATATGTTTCCAGGACATCATAAAAAATTGAGCAGACTCATCTAGGATCATTAGGAAAATGAATGATTTGCCTCTCCTAAATGTTGAGCTACCACAACAAGCTGCAGGAGGGGACCCTCCCGGACACCTATCCACTGACACAGGCCCCACGGGAGTGTGTTGCTCACCCTATTCATTTAGAAATGTATACTTTGGAATCCATAAAATAAAATTCACAGGAAGAGAAAATACATTGTTCTCAGCCTGGGATAAAAAGTCACAAGTTGTTGTAGAATTCATTCTGTGATTTAAATTTTTAAACGATATTCCATCAACCTAAAGAAAAACACAAAAAAACAAAGATTAAACAGAAACCGGGAAAAGAAAAAAAAAAAAAAAAAAAACCCTGGGCAGAGGCCTACGGTGGGGGCGGGGAGGCAGGCAGGGAGCGGGAGGAGGAGGGGCCCCTCCCTGGGACAACAGGGAGGGGGTTGGGCGGAGACCCTCTGGAGGCTAGAGGCGCCTGGGGCTGGCGGGCCCAGGCAGAACCTGTCCTACAATGTAGCAGATTTGAAAGCCGGCCTCCACACCTGGGGTGGGGGTGGGGTCCACTCTTAAGCTCCCAACATGGCCTGACTTTACCCATCCCCAAGTCTGATCAAAGTGGCCACTAGATGACACCTAAGTACTGGTGACAGTGTCAGCCAGACAAGAAGGGACCCTCTGACGGGGCTGACAGCGATTTTTTTTTTCTTTCTAAAGTTTGCTTCCATTTTACACCTAGGTCTACAGGTATACCCTTAAAATGGATGCTGGTATTGAGGAAACAGGAAGTATTTTTTTCCAGTCATTTATCTGGTCCTCAATCCTCATTATTTATCATGTCCACCCGCCAAGTAATATATATAGAAAGAAAAATTAGCCAGGCATTCTGGCACATGCCTGTAGTCCCAGCTACTCAAGAGGCTGAGACAGAAGGATGACTTGAGGCCAGGAGTTTGAGGTTGCTGTGAGCTAAGCTGACACCATAGCACTCTAGCCCGGGCACCAAAAGTGAGACTCTGTCAAAAAAAAAAAAAAAAATTAAGAACTATGGACTTAGCAGTAAAAGCAGGGATTCAGAGATAAAAATTTCACTCTCTCTCTCTCTCTGTATGTATGTGTATATATATAAATCTGCTATAGAGAGAATAAAAGAGATAAGAAGGGAGGGAGAGATAAAAATTCCTCTCTCTCTCTCTCTATATATATATATATAAAAATCTGCTATAGACAGAATAAAAGAGATAAGCAGGGATGGAGAGATAAAATTTCACTCACTCTCTCTCTCTCTCTATGTATATATATATGGAGAGAGAGAGATCTGCTATAGACAGAATAAAAGAGATAAGCTCAGAGGGAGAGATAAAAATTTCTATAAATCTCTCTCTCTCTCTCTGTCTCTCTTTCTCTCTCTTTATATATATATATAGGTCTGCTATAGATAGAATAAAAGAGATAAGCAGAGAGGGAGACATAAAAATTTCTCTCAGGCACAGCACACCTGCAATCCTAGCTCTCTGGGAGGCCAAGGTGGGAAGATTGCTGGAGGTCAGGGATTCATACCAGCCTGAGCAAGAGGAAGACCCCATCTCTACTATAAATAGAAAGAAATTAATTGGCCAAGTAATATATATAGAAAGAAAAATTAGCCGGGCATGCTGGCACATGCCTGTAGTCCCAGCTACTCAGGAGGCTGAGGCAGCAGGATCGCTTGAGCCCAGGAGTTTGAGGTTGCTGTGAGCTAGGCTGAAGCCATGGCACTCACTCTAGCCTGGGCAACAAAGTGAGACTGTCTCAAAAGAAGTAAAAAAAATAAATAAATAAAAAAAAAAAAAAGAAAGAAAGAAATTAATTGGCCAACTAAACACACACACACACACACACACACACACACACACACACACACACACACAATAAGCCGGGCATGGTGGTGCATGTCTGTACTCCCAGCTACTCCGGAGGCTGAGACAGAAGGATCACTTGAGCCCAGGAGTTGGAGGTTGCTGTGAGCTAAGCTGAAGCCATAGCACCCTAGCCCGGGCCCTAAAAGTGAGACTCTGTCTCAAAAAAAAAAGAAAAAATTAATAATAATAAAAAAGGTCTTACTTACCAGAAAAAGCAGGGAGGGAGAGATAATAATTTCTCTCTCTCTCTCTCTCTCTATATATATATATATATATTTTCTGTGATTTTCTCTAAAGTGTTCTTTTCTTCAGGAACTGGCCCAGAGAACTGATAAATGAGGTGGACCCTGGATTGAATACTGAATGACAGTTTCAGTAAAACATTTTGGAATGCAAGAGAACTTTGGTCAGAGGGAGACATTACCATGATAAAAGTGGAGTCAAGCTTGAGATCCAGTTAAGTGGACCCCTAAAGTGAGGGGAGCTAGCAAGGAAAAGAAAAGGGGTAAGGAGAAGTCACAGCAAGGAGGTGGGAGGAGGCTTTGCTGGGCTGGCGACCAGGTCACACTCCAGAGGTGGCACAGTAGGATTGGTAGGGGGATAGGTTTTATTGGGAAAACGGAGAGTTTGAACCCCTGCGTTTTGTTAGCAACACAAATTTTGTCAGTTCACATTCCCCTGCTGAGGCCCAGTCACCTAAAGACTAAGAAATGCAATGGATAGATTGATATCTCTCTCTCTCTCTGTGTCTCTCTGTCTCTCTCTCTCTCTATATATATAAATCTGCTATAGACAGAATAAAAGAGATAAGCAGGGATGGAGGGATAAAAATTTCACTCACTCTCTCTCTCTCTCTCTCTCTCTCTCTCAATCTGCTATAGACAGAATAAAAGAAATAAGAAGGGAGGGAGAGATATAAATTCCTCTCTCTCTCTCTAAATCTGCTATAGACAGAATAAAAGAAATAAGAAGGGAGGGAGAGAGATAAATTCTCTCTCTCTCTCTCTATATATATATATATATAAATCTGCTATAGACAGAATAAAAGAGATAAGCAGGGATGGAGAGATAAAAATTTTACTCCCTCTCTCTCTGTGTGTGTATATATATAAATCTGCTATAGACAGAATAAAAGAGATAAGCAGGGAGGGAGAGATAAAATTTTTCTCAGGCCCAGCACACCTGTAGTCCTAGCTCTCTGGGAGACTGAGGCAGCAGGATTGCTGGAGGTCAGGAGTTCAAACCAGCCTGAGCAAGAGCAAAACCCCATCTCTACTATAAACACAAAGAAATTAATTGGCCAAGTAATATATATAGAAAGAAAAATGAGCCAGGCTTGGCGACACATCCCTGTAGTCCCAGCTGTTTGGGAGGCTGAGGCAGGAGGATTGCTTGAGCCCAGGAGGTTGAAGTTGCTGTGAGCTAGTTTTTGTGGATGATATGAATTTCAATTTTATGTATGTTCGTGGCAATCTATTAAATTTTGGGGGAATGATCAGATAGACTCATGAGGCTCTAAACCAGCATACAGTGGAAGGAGGCCACATCTGTTTTCTGTGATTTTCTCCAAAGTGTTCTTTTGTCCAGGAACTGGCCCAGAGCACTGATAAATGAGGTGGACCCCGGATTGAATACTGAATGACAGTTTCAGTCAAACGTTTTGGAATGCAAGAGAACTTTGGTCAGAGGGAGACATTAACATGATAAAAGTGGAGTCAAGCTTGAGATCCAGTTAAGTGGACCCCTAAAGTGAGGGGAGCTAGCAAGGAAAAGACAAGGGGTAAGGAGAAGTCACAGCAAGGAGGTGGGTGGGAGGAGGCTTTGCTGGGCTGGCGACCAGGTCACACTCCAGAGGTGGCACAGTATGATTGGTAGGGGGATAGGTTTTATTGGGAAAACGGAGAGTTTGAACCCCAGCGTTTCATTTGTTAGCAACACAAATTTTGTCAATTCACATTCCCCTGCTGAGGCCCAGTCACCTAAAGACTAGGAAATGCAATGGATAGATTGATATCTCTCTCTCTCTGTGTCTCTCTGTCTCTCTCTCTCTATATATATATAAATCTGCTATAGACAGAATAAAAGAGATAAGCAGGGATGGAGGGATAAAAATTTCACTCACTCTCTCTCTCTCTCTCTCTCTCTCTCTCAATCTGCTATAGACAGAATAAAAGAAATAAGAAGGGAGGGAGAGATATAAATTCCTCTCTCTCTGTATAAATCTGCTATAGACAGAATAAAAGAGATGAGCAGGGAGGGAGAGATAAAAATTTCTCTCAGGCCCAGTACAGCTGTAATCCTAGCCCTCTGGGAGGCTGAGGCAGGAGGATTGCTCAAGGATAGGAGTTCAAAACCAGCCTGAGGAAGAGCAAGACCATCTCTACTATAAATAGAAAGAAATTAATTGGCCAACTAAACACACACACACACAAACACATAATAGGCCGGGCATGGTGGTGCATGTCTGTAGTTCCAGCTACTCAGGAGGCTGAAACAGAAGGGTCACTTGAGCCCAGGAGTTTGAGGTAGCTGTGAGCTAAGCTGACGCCATAGCACTCTAGCCCTGGCACCAAAAGTGAGACTCTGTCTCAAAAAAAAGAAAAATAATAATAATCATAAAAAAGGACTTACCAGATAAAGCAGGGAGGGAGAGATAATAATTTCTCTCTCTCACGCTCTCTGTCTCTCTCTCTCTCTCTCTCTCTCTCTATGTCTGCTATAGACAGAATAAAAGACATAAGCAGGGAGGGAGAGATAAAAATTTCTCTCAGGCCCAGCACACCTGTAATCCTAGCTCTCTGGGAGGCCAAGGGGGAAGGATTGCTGGAGGTCAGGAGTTCAAATCAGTGGGAGCAAGAGCAAGACCCCATCTCTACTATAAATAGAAAGAAATTAATTGGCCAAGTAATAGAGAGAGAGAGAAAAATTAGCCAGGCATGATGACACTGCCTGTAGTCCTAGCTACTTGGGAGGCTGAGGCAGGAGGATGGCTTGAGCCCAGGAGGTTGAGGTTGCCGTGAGCTAGGCTGACGCCATGGCACTCACTCTAGCCTGGGCAACAAAGTGAGACTCTGTCTCAAAAAATTGAATGCATGCATGAATGAATGAATGAATGAATGAATGAATGAATGAATAAATAAAAGTATGTTAAAAAATACATAGAGGGAGGGTTCTCCGCTTTAGCCATTATTGTGGTTAATCATTTCACTGGTCTCAGCTGGGCCAAAAACAAGGCCTGTGGGGCTGGGGACCGACTGCTCTGGAGTTTTAAGAAAAGATTGAACTGCTCTTGGGGATAGAGGCCAGACTACAAATTTCCAACATCAGGGGGTGGGGGGTGGAGTTTTAAAAGGACACAAAATGTCTCTGTCCTTTATTTTTTTTTGCCCTCTCTCTAGACCATTCCCTCTATTACACTGTGAAATTCATGATGTTAAATAGTTTTTCCTGGGAGAAACTTTGTGGTCGGGGCTATGTGAAGTAGGAAGGGTGTTTTATATGTTTCCAGGACATCATAAAAAATTGAGCAGACTCATCTAGGATCATTAGGAAAATGAATGATTTGCCTCTCCTAAATGTTGAGCTACCACAACAAGCTGCAGGAGGGGACCCTCCCGGACACCTATCCACTGACACAGGCCCCACGGGAGTGTGTTGCTCACCCTATTCATTTAGAAATGTATACTTTGGAATCCATAAAATAAAATTCACAGGAAGAGAAAATACATTGTTCTCAGCCTGGGATAAAAAGTCACAAGTTGTTGTAGAATTCATTCTGTGATTTAAATTTTTAAACGATATTCCATCAACCTAAAGAAAAACACAAAAAAACAAAGATTAAACAGAAACCGGGAAAAGAAAAAAAAAAAAAAAAAACCCTGGGCAGAGGCCTACGGTGGGGGCGGGGAGGCAGGCAGGGAGCGGGAGGAGGAGGGGCCCCTCCCTGGGACAACAGGGAGGGGGTTGGGCGGAGACCCTCTGGAGGCTAGAGGCGCCTGGGGCTGGCGGGCCCAGGCAGAACCTGTCATACAATGTAGCAGATTTGAAAGCCGGCCTCCACACCTGGGGTGGGGGTGGGGTCCACTCTTAAGCTCCCAACATGGCCTGACTTTACCCATCCCCAAGTCTGATCAAAGTGGCCACTAGATGACACCTAAGTACTGGTGACAGTGTCAGCCAGACAAGAAGGGACCCTCTGACGGGGCTGACAGCGATTTTTTTTTTTCTTTCTAAAGTTTGCTTCCATTTTCCACCTAGGTCTACAGGTATACCCTTAAAATGGATGCTGGTATTGAGGAAACAGGAAGTATTTTTTTCCAGTCATTTATCTGGTCCTCAATCCTCATTATTTATCATGTCCACCCGCCAAGTAATATATATAGAAAGAAAAATTAGCCAGGCACTCTGGCACATGCCTGTAGTCCCAGCTACTCAAGAGGC
>NC_134123.1:44489308-44511808 GCF_040939455.1 Microcebus murinus
AATAATAATCATAAAAAAGGACTTACCAGATAAAGCAGGGAGGGAGAGATAATAATTTCTCTCTCTCACTCTCTCTGTCTCTCTCTCTCTCTCTCTCTCTATGTCTGCTATAGACAGAATAAAAGACATAAGCAGGGAGGGAGAGATAAAAATTTCTCTCAGGCCCAGCACACCTATAATCCTAGCTCTCTGGGAGGCCAAGGGGGAAGGATTGCTGGAGGTCAGGAGTTCAAATCAGTGGGAGCAAGAGCAAGACCCCATCTCTACTATAAATAGAAAGAAATTAATTGGCCAAGTAATAGAGAGAGAGAGAAAAATTAGCCAGGCATGATGACACTGCCTGTAGTCCTAGCTACTTGGGAGGCTGAGGCAGGAGGATGGCTTGAGCCCAGGAGGTTGAGGTTGCCGTGAGCTAGGCTGACGCCATGGCACTCACTCTAGCCTGGGCAACAAAGTGAGACTCTGTCTCAAAAAATTAAATGCATGCATGCATGAATGAATGAATAAATGAATAAAAGTCTGTTAAAAAATACATAGAGGGAGGGTTCTCCGCTTTAGCCATTATTGTGGTTAATCATTTCACTGGTCTCAGCTGGGCCAAAAACAAGGCCTGTGGGGCTGGGGACCGAGGGCTCTGGAGTTTTAAGAAAAGATTGAACTGCTCTTGGGGATAGAGGCCAGACTACAAATTTCCAACATCAGGGGGTGGGGGGGTGGAGTTTTAAAAGGACACAAAATGTCTCTGTCCTTTATTTTTTTTGCCCTCTCTCTAGACCATTCCCTCTATTACACTGTGAAATTCATGATGTTAAATAGTTTTTCCTGGGAGAAACTTTGTGGTCGGCTATGTGAAGTAGGAAGGGTGTTTTATATGTTTCCAGGACATCATAAAAAATTGAGCAGACTCATCTAGGATCATTAGGGAAATGAATGATTTGCCTCTCCTAAATGTTGAGCTACCACAACAAGCTGCAGGAGGGGACCCTCCCGGACACCTATCCACTGACACAGGCCCCACGGGAGTGTGTTGCTCACCCTATTCATTGAGAAATGTATACTTTGGAATCAATAAAATAAAATTCACAGGAAGAGAAAATACATTGTTCTCAGCCTAGGATAAAAAGTCACAAGTTGTTGTAGAATTGATTCTGTGATTTAAATTTTTAAACGATATTCCATAAACCTAAAGAAAAACACAAAAAAACAAAGATTAAATAGAAACCGGGAAAAGAAAAAAAAAAAAAAAAAACCCTGGGCAGAGGCCTACGGTGGGGGCGGGGAGGCAGGCAGGGAGCGGGAGGAGGAGGGGCCCCTCCCTGGGACAACAGGGAGGGGGTTGGGCGGAGACCCTCTGGAGGCTAGAGGCGCCTGGGGCTGGCGGGCCCAGGCAGAACCTGTCATACAATGTAGCAGATTTGAAAGCCGGCCTCCACACCTGGGGTGGGGGTGGGGTCCACTCTTAAGCTCCCAACATGGCCTGACTTTACCCATCCCCAAGTCTGATCAAAGTGGCCACTAGGTGACCCCTAAGTACCGGTGCCAGTGTCATCCAGACAAGAAGGGACCCTCTGACGGGGCTGACAGCGAATTTTTTTTTTTCTTTCTAAAGCTTGCTTCCATTTTACACCTAGGTCTACAGGTATACCCTTGAAATGGATGCTGGTATGGAGGAAACAGGAAGTATTTTTTTCCAGTCATTTATCTGGTCCTCAATCCTCATTATTTATCAGGTCCTCCCGCCCCCCCACACACACACACACATATACACGTTGGTTCATCTCTGCAGAAAAGCTGCTGGAGATTGTTTGTCCACCAAATGCTTTCTGTTGACAGTATCTAAGAGGACAAGCAGTGCCACGCATTCTGCTCTAAGATTAAAATTGCATCTATCAGTATGGTCCTATTTTACTTCTTATGTGGGTTTCATAAAAGCTGATCTTGACTACCACAACGGAGACGAGTGAGTTTCTGTTGTTTCCCTATTTTTCCTCACAAGCAGTTTGAATGGCTCCATGTGCCTCTAGACTGACTGCAAAGCACAGACTCCAGGATCTCCACCCTTTGGCTCTGTCTATCCAAAAAGGGCCTCCACGTCTTTCCTCTGTGGGGTATATACTCCCAGAGGTGGCACAGTATGGTTTGTAGGGGGATAGGTTTTATTGGGAAAACTGAGAGTTTGAACCCCAGCGTTTTATTTGTTAGCAACACAAATTTTGTCAATTCACATTGCCCTGCTGAGGCCCAGTCACCTAAAGTGTAGGAAATGCAATGGATACATTTTTATATCTCTCTCTGTGTCTCTCTCTCTGTGTCTCTCTCTCTGTATGTATATATATATATATATATAAATCTGCTACAGACAGAAAAAAAGAGATAAGCAGGGATGGAGAGGTAGAAATTTCACTCACTCTCTCTCTCTCTATATATATATATATAAATCTGCTATAGACAGAATAAAAGAGATAAGGTGGGATGGAGAGATAAGAATTTCACTCTCTCTCTCTCTCTATATATATATATATATATCTGCTATAGACAGAATAAAAGAGATAAGCAGGGAGGGAGAGATATAAATTCCTCTCTCACTCTCTCTCTCTCTCTCTATATATATATATATATCTGCTATAGAATAAAAGAGATAAGCAGAGAGGGAGACATAAAAATTTCTCTCAGGCCAGGCACACATGCAATCCTAGCTCTCTGGGAGCCCAAGGTGGGAGGATTGCTGGAGGTTAGGAATTCTAACCAGCTCCTGGAATAGCAAGACCTTATCTGTAGTATAAATAGAATGAAATTAATTGGCAAAGTAATATATATAGAAAGAAAAAATAGCCGAGCATGCTGGCGCATGCCTGTAGTCCCAGCTACTCAGGAGGCTAAGACAGAAGGATCAGTTCAGTCCTGGAATTTGAGGTTTAAGTGAGCTAAGTTGAGGCCATAGCACTCTTGCCGGGGCACCAAAGGTGAAACTCTGTCTCAAAAAAAAAAAATTAAGTAAAATGGACTTACCAGAAAGACCAGCGATTGAGACATAAAAATTTCTCTCTCTCTCTTTCTCTGTCTATATATAAAACTGCTATAGGCAGAATAAAAGAGATAAGCAGGGAGGGAGAGATAAAAATTTCTCTCACTCTCTCTATTTCTCTCTCTCTCTCTATATATATATATGTCTGCTATAGACAGAATAAAAGAGACAAGAAGGAAGGGAGAGATAAAAATTTCTCTCTCTGTCTCTCTCTCTCTCTCTATATATATATATAAAACTGCTATAGACAGAATAAAAGAGATAAGCAGGGAGGGAGATATAATAATTTCTCTCACTCTCTCTCTCTCTATATATATGTCTGCTATAGACAGAATAAAAGAGACAAGAATGGAGGGAGAGATAAAAATTTCTCTCTGTGTCTCTCTCTCTCTGTCTCTCTCTCTCTCTCTGTCTCTCTCTCTCTCTATATATATAAATCTGCTATAGACAGAATAAAAGAGATAAGCTCAGAGGGAGAGGTAAAAATTTCTATAAATCTCTCTCTCTCTCTCTGTCTCTGTCTCTCTTTCTCTCTCTCTATATATATATATAGGTCTGCTATAGATAGAATAAAAGAGATAAGCAGAGAGGGAGACATAAAAATTTCTCTCAGGCACAGCACACCTGCAATCCTAGCTATCTGGGAGGCCAAGGTGGGAAGATTGCTGGAGGTCAGGGATTAATACCAGCCTGAGCAAGAGGAAGACCCCATCTCTACTATAAATAGAAAGAAATTAATTGGCCAAGTAATATATATAGAAAGAAAAATTAGCCGGGCATGCTGGCACATGCCTGTAGTCCCAGCTACTCAGGAGGCTGAGGCAGCAGGATCGCTTGAGCCCAGGAGTTTGAGGTTGCTGTGAGCTAGGCTGAAGCCATGGCACTCACTCTAGCCTGGGCAACAAACTGAGACTCTGTCTCAAAAGAAGTAAAAAAAAAAAAATTAAAAAAAAAAAAAGAAAGAAAGAAATTAATTGGCCAACTAAACACACACACACACACACATAATAAGCCGGGCATGGTGGTGCATGTCTGTACTCCCAGCTACTCGGGAGGCTGAGACAGAAGGATCACTTGAGCCCAGGAGTTGGAGGTTGCTGTGAGCTAAGCTGAAGCCATAGCACCCTAGTCCGGGCCCTAAAAGTGAGACTCTGTCTCAAAAAAAAAAAAGAAAAAATTAATAATAATAAAAAAGGTCTTACTTACCAGAAAAAGCAGGGAGGGACAGATAACAATTTCTCTCTCTCTCTCTCTATCTCTCTCTCTCTCAATGTATATATTTTCTGTGATTTTCTCCAAAGTGTTCCTTTGTCCAGGAACTGGCCCAGAGAACTGATACATGAGGTGGACCCCGGATTGAATACTGAATGACAGTTTCAGTCAAACATTTTGGAATGAAAGAGAACTTTGGTCAGAGGGAGACATTAACATGATAAAAGTGGAGTCAAGCTTGAGATCCAGTTAAGTGGACCCCTAAAGTGAGGGGAGCTAGCAAGGAAAAGAAAAGGGGTAAGGAGAAGTCACAGCAAGGAGGTGGGAGGAGGCTTTGCTGGGCTGGCGACCAAGTCACACTCCAGAGGTGGCACAGTATGATTGGTAGGGGGATAGGTTTTATTGGGAAAACGGAGAGTTTGAACCCCAGCGTTTTATTTGTTAGCAACACAAATTTTGTCAGTTCACATTCCCCTGCTGAGGCCCAGTCACCTAAAGACTAAGAAATGCAATGGATAGATTGATCTCTCTCTCTCTCTGTGTGTCTCTCTGTCTCTCTCTCTATATATATATATAAATCTGCTATAGACAGAATAAAAGAGATAAGCAGGGATGGAGGGATAAAAATTTCACTCACTCTCTCTCTCTCTCTCTCTCTCTAAATCTGCTATAGACAGAATAAAAGAAATAAGAAGGGAGGGAGAGATATAAATTCCTCTCTCTCTGTATAAATCTGCTATAGACAGAATAAAAGAGATAAGCAGGGAGGGAGAGATAAAAATTTCTCTCAGGCCCAGTACAGCTGTAATCCTAGCTCTCTGGGAGGCTGAGGCAGGAGGATTGCTCAAGGATAGGAGTTCAAAACCAGCCTGAGGAAGAGCAAGACCATCTCTACTATAAATAGAAAGAAATTAATTGGCCAACTAAACACACACACACAAACACATAATAGGCCGGGCATGGTGGTGCATGTCTGTAGTTCCAGCTACTCAGGAGGCTGAAACAGAAGGGTCACTTGAGCCCAGGAGTTTGAGGTAGCTGTGAGCTAAGCTGACGCCATAGCACTCTAGCCCTGGCACCAAAAGTGAGACTCTGTCTCAAAAAAAAGAATAATAATCATAATCATAAAAAAGGACTTACCAGATAAAGCAGGGAGGGAGAGATAATAATTTCTCTCTCTCACTCTCTCTGTCTCTCTGTCTCTCTCTATATATGTCTGCTATAGACAGAATAAAAGACATAAGCAGGGAGGGAGAGATAAAAATTTCTCTCAGGCCCAGCACACCTGTAATCCTAGCTCTCTGGGAGGCCAAGGGGGAAGGATTGCTGGAGGTCAGGAGTTCAAATCAGTGGGAGCAAGAGCAAGACCCCATCTCTACTATAAATAGAAAGAAATTAATTGGCCAAGTAATAGAGAGAGAGAGAAAAATTAGCCAGGCATGATGACACTGCCTGTAGTCCTAGCTACTTGGGAGGCTGAGGCAGGAGGATGGCTTGAGCCCAGGAGGTTGAGGTTGCCGTGAGCTAGGCTGACGCCATGGCACTCACTCTAGCCTGGGCAACAAAGTGAGACTCTGTCTCAAAAAATTGAATGCATGCATGAATGAATGAATGAATGAATGAATAAATAAAAGTATGTTAAAAAATACATAGAGGGAGGGTTCTCCGCTTTAGCCATTATTGTGGTTAATCATTTCACTGGTCTCAGCTGGGCCAAAAACAAGGCCTGTGGGGGCTGGGGACCGACTGCTCTGGAGTTTTAAGAAAAGATTGAACTGCTCTTGGGGATAGAGGCCAGACTACAAATTTCCAACATCAGGGGGTGGGGGGTGGAGTTTTAAAAGGACACAAAATGTCTCTGTCCTTTATTTTTTTTTGCCCTCTCTCTAGACCATTCCCTCTATTACACTGTGAAATTCATGATGTTAAATAGTTTTTCCTGGGAGAAACTTTGTGGTCGGGGCTATGTGAAGTAGGAAGGGTGTTTTATATGTTTCCAGGACATCATAAAAAATTGAGCAGACTCATCTAGGATCATTAGGAAAATGAATGATTTGCCTCTCCTAAATGTTGAGCTACCACAACAAGCTGCAGGAGGGGACCCTCCCGGACACCTATCCACTGACACAGGCCCCACGGGAGTGTGTTGCTCACCCTATTCATTTAGAAATGTATACTTTGGAATCCATAAAATAAAATTCACAGGAAGAGAAAATACATTGTTCTCAGCCTGGGATAAAAAGTCACAAGTTGTTGTAGAATTCATTCTGTGATTTAAATTTTTAAACGATATTCCATCAACCTAAAGAAAAACACAAAAAAACAAAGATTAAACAGAAACCGGGAAAAGAAAAAAAAAAAAAAAAAACCCTGGGCAGAGGCCTACGGTGGGGGCGGGGAGGCAGGCAGGGAGCGGGAGGAGGAGGGGCCCCTCCCTGGGACAACAGGGAGGGGGTTGGGCGGAGACCCTCTGGAGGCTAGAGGCGCCTGGGGCTGGCGGGCCCAGGCAGAACCTGTCATACAATGTAGCAGATTTGAAAGCTGGCCTCCACACCTGGGGTGGGGGTGGGGTCCACTCTTAAGCTCCCAACATGGCCTGACTTTACCCATCCCCAAGTCTGATCAAAGTGGCCACTAGATGACACCTAAGTACTGGTGACAGTGTCAGCCAGACAAGAAGGGACCCTCTGACGGGGCTGACAGCGATTTTTTTTTTCTTTCTAAAGTTTGCTTCCATTTTACACCTAGGTCTACAGGTATACCCTTAAAATGGATGCTGGTATTGAGGAAACAGGAAGTATTTTTTTCCAGTCATTTATCTGGTCCTCAATCCTCATTATTTATCATGTCCACCCGCCAAGTAATATATATAGAAAGAAAAATTAGCCAGGCATTCTGGCACATGCCTGTAGTCCCAGCTACTCAAGAGGCTGAGACAGAAGGATGACTTGAGGCCAGGAGTTTGAGGTTGCTGTGAGCTAAGCTGACACCATAGCACTCTAGCCCGGGCACCAAAAGTGAGACTCTGTCAAAAAAAAAAAAAAAAATTAAGAACTATGGACTTAGCAGTAAAAGCAGGGATTCAGAGATAAAAATTTCACTCTCTCTCTCTCTCTGTATGTATGTGTATGTATATAAATCTGCTATAGAGAGAATAAAAGAGATAAGAAGGGAGGGAGAGATAAAAATTCCTCTCTCTCTCTCTCTCTCTCTCTCTCTATATATATACATATATATATATACATATATATAAATCTGCTATAGACAGAATAAAAGAGATAAGCAGGGATGGAGAGATAAAATTTCACTCACTCTCTCTCTCTCTCTCTCTCTATATATATAAATCTGCTATAGACAGAATAAAAGAAATAAAAAGGGAGGGAGAGATATAAATTCCTCTCTCTCTCTCTCTATATATATATATATATAAATCTGCTATAGACAGAATAAAAGAGATAAGCAGGGAGGGAGAGATAAAAATTTCACTCTCTCTCTCTCTCTCTGTGTATATATATAAATCTGCTATAGACAGAATAAAAGAGATAAGCAGGGAGGGAGAGATAAAAATTTCACTCTCTCTCTCTCTCTGTGTATATATATAAATCTGCTATAGACAGAATAAAAGAGATAAGCAGGGAGGGAGAGATAAAAATTTCACTCTCTCTCTCTCTCTCTCTCTCTCTCTGTGTATATATATAAATCTGCTATAGACAGAATAAAAGAGATAAGCAGGGAGGGAGAGATAAAATTTTTCTCAGGCCCAGCACACCTGTAGTCCTAGCTCTCTGGGAGACTGAGGCAGCAGGATTGCTGGAGGTCAGGAGTTCAAACCAGCCTGAGCAAGAGCAAAACCCCATCTCTACTATAAACACAAAGAAATTAATTGGCCAAGTAATATATATAGAAAGAAAAATGAGCCAGGCTTGGCGACACATCCCTGTAGTCCCAGCTGTTTGGGAGGCTGAGGCAGGAGGATTGCTTGAGCCCAGGAGGTTGAGGTTGCTGTGAGCTAGTTTTTGTGGATGATATGAATTTCAATTTTATGTATGTTCGTGGCAATCTATTAAATTTTGGGGGAATGATCAGATAGACTCATGAGGCTCTAAACCAGCATACAGTGGAAGGAGGCCACATCTGTTTTCTGTGATTTTCTCCAAAGTGTTCTTTTGTCCAGGAACTGGCCCAGAGCACTGATAAATGAGGTGGACCCCGGATTGAATACTGAATGACAGTTTCAGTCAAAGGTTTTGGAATGCAAGAGAACTTTGGTCAGAGGGAGACATTAACATGATAAAAGTGGAGTCAAGCTTGAGATCCAGTTAAGTGGACCCCTAAAGTGAGGGGAGCTAGCAAGGAAAAGACAAGGGGTAAGGAGAAGTCACAGCAAGGAGGTGGGTGGGAGGAGGCTTTGCTGGGCTGGCGACCAGGTCACACTCCAGAGGTGGCACAGTATGATTGGTAGGGGGATAGGTTTTATTGGGAAAACGGAGAGTTTGAACCCCAGCGTTTTATTTGTTAGCAACACAAATTTTGTCAATTCACATTCCCCTGCTGAGGCCCAGTCACCTAAAGGCTAGGAAATGCAATGGATAGATTGATATCTCTCTCTCTCTGTGTGTCTCTCTGTCTCTCTCTCTCTATATATATATAAATCTGCTATAGACAGAATAAAAGAGATAAGCAGGGATGGAGGGATAAAAATTTCACTCACTCTCTCTCTCTCTCTCTCTCTCTCTCTCTAAATCTGCTATAGACAGAATAAAAGAAATCAGAAGGGAGGGAGAGATATAAATTCCTCTCTCTCTGTATAAATCTGCTATAGACAGAATAAAAGAGATAAGCAGGGAGGGAGAGATAAAAATTTCTCTCAGGCCCAGTACAGCTGTAATCCTAGCTCTCTGGGAGGCTGAGGCAGGAGGATTGCTCAAGGATAGGAGTTCAAAACCAGCCTGAGGAAGAGCAAGACCATCTCTACTATAAATAGAAAGAAATTAATTGGCCAACTAAACACACACACACAAACACATAATAGGCCGGGCATGGTGGTGCATGTCTGTAGTTCCAGCTACTCAGGAGGCTGAAACAGAAGGGTCACTTGAGCCCAGGAGTTTGAGGTAGCTGTGAGCTAAGCTGACGCCATAGCACTCTAGCCCTGGCACCAAAAGTGAGACTCTGTCTCAAAAAAAAGAATAATAATCATAATCATAAAAAAGGACTTACCAGATAAAGCAGGGAGGGAGAGATAATAATTTCTCTCTCTCACTCTCTCTGTCTCTCTGTCTCTCTCTATATATGTCTGCTATAGACAGAATAAAAGACATAAGCAGGGAGGGAGAGATAAAAATTTCTCTCAGGCCCAGCACACCTGTAATCCTAGCTCTCTGGGAGGCCAAGGGGGAAGGATTGCTGGAGGTCAGGAGTTCAAATCAGTGGGAGCAAGAGCAAGACCCCATCTCTACTATAAATAGAAAGAAATTAATTGGCCAAGTAATAGAGAGAGAGAGAAAAATTAGCCAGGCATGATGACACTGCCTGTAGTCCTAGCTACTTGGGAGGCTGAGGCAGGAGGATGGCTTGAGCCCAGGAGGTTGAGGTTGCCGTGAGCTAGGCTGACGCCATGGCACTCACTCTAGCCTGGGCAACAAAGTGAGACTCTGTCTCAAAAAATTGAATGCATGCATGAATGAATGAATGAATGAATGAATAAATAAAAGTATGTTAAAAAATACATAGAGGGAGGGTTCTCCGCTTTAGCCATTATTGTGGTTAATCATTTCACTGGTCTCAGCTGGGCCAAAAACAAGGCCTGTGGGGGCTGGGGACCGACTGCTCTGGAGTTTTAAGAAAAGATTGAACTGCTCTTGGGGATAGAGGCCAGACTACAAATTTCCAACATCAGGGGGTGGGGGGTGGAGTTTTAAAAGGACACAAAATGTCTCTGTCCTTTATTTTTTTTTGCCCTCTCTCTAGACCATTCCCTCTATTACACTGTGAAATTCATGATGTTAAATAGTTTTTCCTGGGAGAAACTTTGTGGTCGGGGCTATGTGAAGTAGGAAGGGTGTTTTATATGTTTCCAGGACATCATAAAAAATTGAGCAGACTCATCTAGGATCATTAGGAAAATGAATGATTTGCCTCTCCTAAATGTTGAGCTACCACAACAAGCTGCAGGAGGGGACCCTCCCGGACACCTATCCACTGACACAGGCCCCACGGGAGTGTGTTGCTCACCCTATTCATTTAGAAATGTATACTTTGGAATCCATAAAATAAAATTCACAGGAAGAGAAAATACATTGTTCTCAGCCTGGGATAAAAAGTCACAAGTTGTTGTAGAATTCATTCTGTGATTTAAATTTTTAAACGATATTCCATCAACCTAAAGAAAAACACAAAAAAACAAAGATTAAACAGAAACCGGGAAAAGAAAAAAAAAAAAAAAAAACCCTGGGCAGAGGCCTACGGTGGGGGCGGGGAGGCAGGCAGGGAGCGGGAGGAGGAGGAGGGGCCCCTCCCTGGGACAACAGGGAGGGGGTTGGGCGGAGACCCTCTGGAGGCTAGAGGCGCCTGGGGCTGGCGGGCCCAGGCAAAACCTGTCATACAATGTAGCAGATTTGAAAGCCGGCCTCCACACCTGGGGTGGGGGTGGGGTCCACTCTTAAGCTCCCAACATGGCCTGACTTTACCCATCCCCAAGTCTGATCAAAGTGGCCACTAGATGACACCTAAGTACTGGTGACAGTGTCAGCCAGACAAGAAGGGACCCTCTGACGGGGCTGACAGCGATTTTTTTTTTTTCTTTCTAAAGTTTGCTTCCATTTTACACCTAGGTCTACAGGTATACCCTTAAAATGGATGCTGGTATTGAGGAAACAGGAAGTATTTTTTTCCAGTCATTTATCTGGTCCTCAATCCTCATTATTTATCATGTCCACCCGCCAAGTAATATATATAGAAAGAAAAATTAGCCAGGCATTCTGGCACATGCCTGTAGTCCCAGCTACTCAAGAGGCTGAGACAGAAGGATGACTTGAGGCCAGGAGTTTGAGGTTGCTGTGAGCTAAGCTGACACCATAGCACTCTAGCCCGGGCACCAAAAGTGAGACTCTGTCAAAAAAAAATAAATAAATAAAATTAAGAACTATGGACTTAGCAGTAAAAGCAGGGATTCAGAGATAAAAATTTCACTCTCTCTCTCTCTCTGTATGTATGTGTATGTATATAAATCTGCTATAGAGAGAATAAAAGAGATAAGAAGGGAGGGAGAGATAAAAATTCCTCTCTCTCTCTCTCTCTCTATATATATATACATATATATATACATATATATAAATCTGCTATAGACAGAATAAAAGAGATAAGCAGGGATGGAGAGATAAAATTTCACTCACTCTCTCTCTCTCTCTGTGTATATATATAAATCTGCTATAGACAGAATAAAAGAGATAAGCAGGGACGGAGAGATAAATATTTCACTCTCTCTCTCTTTCTCTCTCTCTCTGTGTATATATATATAAATCTGCTATAGACAGAATAAAAGAGATAAGAAGGGAGGGAGAGATATAAATTCTCTCTCTCTATATATATATATATATAAATCTGCTATAGACAGAATAAAAGAGATAAGCAGGGATGGAGAGATAAAAATTTCACTCTCTCTCTCTCTCTCTACATATATATATATATAAATCTGCTATAGACAGAATAAAAGAGATAAGAAGGGAGGGAGAGATATAAATTCTCTCTCTCTCTCTCTCTCTCTCTCTAAATCTGCTATAGACAGAATAAAAGAGATAAGCAGGGATGGAGAGATAAAAATTTCTCTCTCTCTCTCTCTCTGTGTATATATATATATAAATCTGCTATAGACAAAATAAAAGAGATAAGAAGGGAGGGAGAGATAAAAATTCCTCTATGTCTCTCTCTCTCCATATATATATATATATACATAAATCTGCTATAGACAGAATTAAAGAGATAAGCAGGGAGGGAGAGATAAAATTTTTCTCAGGCCCAACACACCTGTAGTCCTAGCTCTCTGGGAGACTGAGGCAGCAGGATTGCTGGAAGTCAGGAGTTCAAACCAGCCTGAGCAAGAGCAAAACCCCATCTCTACTATAAACACAAAGAAATTAATTGGCCAAGTAATATATATGGAAAGAAAAATGAGCCAGGCGTGGCGACACATCCCTGTAGTCCCAGCTGTTTGGGAGGCTGAACCAGGAGGATTGCTTGAGCCCAGGAGGTTGAGGTTGCTGTGAGCTAGTTTTTGTGGATGATATGAATTTCAATTTTATGTATGTTCGTGGCAATCTATTAAATTTTGGGGGAATGATCAGATAGACTCATGAGGCTCTAAACCAGCATACAGTGGAAGGAGGCCACATCTGTTTTCTGTGATTTTCTCCAAAGTGTTCTTTTGTCCAGGAACTGGCCCAGAGCACTGATACATGAGGTGGACCCCGGATTGAATACTGAATGACAGTTTCAGTCAAACGTTTTGGAATGCAAGAGAACTTTGGTCAGAGGGAGACATTAACATGATAAAAGTGGAGTCAAGCTTGAGATCCAGTTAAGTGGACCCCTAAAGTGAGGGGAGCTAGCAAGGAAAAGACAAGGGGTAAGGAGAAGTCACAGCAAGGAGGTGGGTGGGAGGAGGCTTTGCTGGGCTGGCGACCAGGTCACACTCCAGAGGTGGCACAGTATGATTGGTAGGGGGATAGGTTTTATTGGGAAAACGGAGAGTTTGAACCCCAGCGTTTTATTTGTTAGCAACACAAATTTTGTCAATTCACATTCCCCTGCTGAGGCCCAGTCACCTAAAGACTAGGAAATGCAATGGATAGATTGATATCTCTCTCTCTCTCTGTGTCTCTGTGTCTCTCTGTCTCTCTCTCTCTCTATATATATAAATCTGCTATAGACAGAATAAAAGAGATAAGCAGGGATGGAGGGATAAAAATTTCACTCTCTCTCTCTCTCTAAATCTGCTATAGACAGAATAAAAGAAATAAGAACGGAGGGAGAGATATAAATTCCTCTCTCTCTGTATAAATCTGCTATAGACAGAATAAAAGAGATAAGCAGGGAGGGAGAGATAAAAATTTCTCTCAGGCCCAGTACAGCTGTAATCCTAGCTCTCTGGGAGGCTGAGGCAGGAGGATTGCTCAAGGATAGGAGTTCAAAACCAGCCTGAGGAAGAGCAAGACCATCTCTACTATAAATAGAAAGAAATTAATTGGCCAGCTAAACACACACACACACAAACACATAATAGGCCGGGCATGGTGGTGCATGTCTGTAGTTCCAGCTACTCAGGAGGCTGAAACAGAAGGATCACTTGAGCCCAGGAGTTTGAGGTAGCTGTGAGCTAAGCTGACGCCATAGCACTCTAGCCCTGGCACCAAAAGTGAGACTCTGTCTCAAAAAAAAGAATAATAATCATAATCATAAAAAAGGACTTACCAGATAAAGCAGGGAGGGAGAGATAATAATTTCTCTCTCTCACTCTCTCTGTCTCTCTGTCTCTCTCTATGTATGTCTGCTATAGACAGAATAAAAGACATAAGCAGGGAGGGAGAGATAAAAATTTCTCTCAGGCCCAGCACACCTGTAATCCTAGCTCTCTGGGAGGCCAAGGGGGAAGGATTGCTGGAGGTCAGGAGTTCAAATCAGTGGGAGCAAGAGCAAGACCCCATCTCTACTATAAATAGAAAGAAATTAATTGGCCAAGTAATAGAGAGAGAGAGAAAAATTAGCCAGGCATGATGACACTGCCTGTAGTCCCAGCTACTTGGGAGGCTGAGGCAGGAGGATGGCTTGAGCCCAGGAGGTTGAGGTTGCCGTGAGCTAGGCTGACGCCATGGCACTCACTCTAGCCTGGGCAACAAAGTGAGACTCTGTCTCAAAAAATTAAATGCATGCATGCATGCATGAATGAATGAATAAATAAAAGTATGTTAAAAAATACATAGAGGGAGGGTTCTCCGCTTTAGCCATTATTGTGGTTAATCACTTCACTGGTCTCAGCTGGGCCAAAAACAAGGCCTGTGGGGCTGGGGACCGACAGCTCTGGAGTTTTAAGAAAAGATTGAACTGCTCTTGGGGATAGAGGCCAGACTACAAATTTCCAACATCAGGGGGTGGGGGGGTGGAGTTTTAAAAGGACACAAAATGTCTCTGTCCTTTATTTTTTTTGCCCTCTCTCTAGACCATTCCCTCTATTACACTGTGAAATTCATGATGTTAAATAGTTTTTCCTGGGAGAAACTTTGTGGTCGGCTATGTGAAGTAGGAAGGGTGTTTTATATGTTTCCAGGACATCATAAAAAATTGAGCAGACTCATCTAGGATCATTAGGGAAATGAATGATTTGCCTCTCCTAAATGTTGAGCTACCACAACAAGCTGCAGGAGGGGACCCTCCCGGACACCTATCCACTGACACAGGCCCCACGGGAGTGTGTTGCTCACCCTATTCATTTAGAAATGTATACTTTGGAATCCATAAAATAAAATTCACAGGAAGAGAAAATACATTGTTCTCAGCCTGGGATAAAAAGTCACAAGTTGTTGTAGAATTCATTCTGTGATTTAAATTTTTAAACGATATTCCATAAACCTAAAGAAAAACACAAAAAAACAAAGATTAAACAGAAACCGGGAAAAGAAAAAAAAAAAAAAAAACCCTGGGCAGAGGCCTACGGTGGGGGCGGGGAGGCAGGCAGGGAGCGGGAGGAGGAGGAGGGGCCCCTCCCTGGGACAACAGGGAGGGGGTTGGGCGGAGACCCTCTGGAGGCTAGAGGCGCCTGGGGCTGGCGGGCCCAGGCAGAACCTGTCATACAATGTAGCAGATTTGAAAGCCGGCCTCCACACCTGGGGTGGGGGTGGGGTCCACTCTTAAGCTCCCAACATGGCCTGACTTTACCCATCCCCAAGTCTGATCAAAGTGGCCACTAGATGACACCTAAGTACTGGTGACAGTGTCAGCCAGACAAGAAGGGACCCTCTGACGGGGCTGACAGCGATTTTTTTTTTTCTTTCTAAAGTTTGCTTCCATTTTACACCTAGGTCTACAGGTATACCCTTAAAATGGATGCTGGTATTGAGGAAACAGGAAGTATTTTTTTCCAGTCATTTATCTGGTCCTCAATCCTCATTATTTATCATGTCCACCCGCCAAGTAATATATATAGAAAGAAAAATTAGCCAGGCATTCTGGCACATGCCTGTAGTCCCAGTTACTCAAGAGGCTGAGACAGAAGGATGACTTGAGGCCAGGAGTTTGAGGTTGCTGTGAGCTAAGCTGACACCATAGCACTCTAGCCCGGGCACCAAAAGTGAGACTCTGTCAAAAAAAAATAAATAAATAAAATTAAGAACTATGGACTTAGCAGTAAAAGCAGGGATTCAGAGATAAAAATTTCACTCTCTCTCTCTCTCTGTATGTATGTGTATGTATATAAATCTGCTATAGAGAGAATAAAAGAGATAAGAAGGGAGGGAGAGATAAAAATTCCTCTCTCTCTCTCTCTATATATATATATATACATATATATATACATATATATAAATCTGCTATAGACAGAATAAAAGAGATAAGCAGGGATGGAGAGATAAAATTTCACTCACTCTCTCTCTCTCTCTGTGTATATATATAAATCTGCTATAGACAGAATAAAAGAGATAAGCAGGGACGGAGAGATAAATATTTCACTCTCTCTCTCTTTCTCTCTCTCTCTGTGTATATATATATAAATCTGCTATAGACAGAATAAAAGAGATAAGAAGGGAGGGAGAGATATAAATTCTCTCTCTCTCTCTCTATATATATATAAATCTGCTATAGACAGAATAAAAGAGATAAGCAGGGATGGAGAGATAAAAATTTCACTCTCTCTCTCTCTCTCTACATATATATATATATAAATCTGCTATAGACAGAATAAAAGAGATAAGAAGGGAGGGAGAGATATAAATTCTCTCTCTCTCTCTCTCTCTCTCTCTAAATCTGCTATAGACAGAATAAAAGAGATAAGCAGGGATGGAGAGATAAAAATTTCTCTCTCTCTCTCTCTCTGTGTATATATATATATAAATCTGCTATAGACAAAATAAAAGAGATAAGAAGGGAGGGAGAGATAAAAATTCCTCTATGTCTCTCTCTCTCCATATATATATATATATATACATAAATCTGCTATAGACAGAATTAAAGAGATAAGCAGGGAGGGAGAGATAAAATTTTTCTCAGGCCCAACACACCTGTAGTCCTAGCTCTCTGGGAGACTGAGGCAGCAGGATTGCTGGAAGTCAGGAGTTCAAACCAGCCTGAGCAAGAGCAAAACCCCATCTCTACTATAAACACAAAGAAATTAATTGGCCAAGTAATATATATGGAAAGAAAAATGAGCCAGGCGTGGCGACACATCCCTGTAGTCCCAGCTGTTTGGGAGGCTGAACCAGGAGGATTGCTTGAGCCCAGGAGGTTGAGGTTGCTGTGAGCTAGTTTTTGTGGATGATATGAATTTCAATTTTATGTATGTTCGTGGCAATCTATTAAATTTTGGGGGAATGATCAGATAGACTCATGAGGCTCTAAACCAGCATACAGTGGAAGGAGGCCACATCTGTTTTCTGTGATTTTCTCCAAAGTGTTCTTTTGTCCAGGAACTGGCCCAGAGCACTGATACATGAGGTGGACCCCGGATTGAATACTGAATGACAGTTTCAGTCAAACGTTTTGGAATGCAAGAGAACTTTGGTCAGAGGGAGACATTAACATGATAAAAGTGGAGTCAAGCTTGAGATCCAGTTAAGTGGACCCCTAAAGTGAGGGGAGCTAGCAAGGAAAAGACAAGGGGTAAGGAGAAGTCACAGCAAGGAGGTGGGTGGGAGGAGGCTTTGCTGGGCTGGCGACCAGGTCACACTCCAGAGGTGGCACAGTATGATTGGTAGGGGGATAGGTTTTATTGGGAAAACGGAGAGTTTGAACCCCAGCGTTTTATTTGTTAGCAACACAAATTTTGTCAATTCACATTCCCCTGCTGAGGCCCAGTCACCTAAAGACTAGGAAATGCAATGGATAGATTGATATCTCTCTCTCTCTCTGTGTCTCTGTGTCTCTCTGTCTCTCTCTCTCTCTATATATATAAATCTGCTATAGACAGAATAAAAGAGATAAGCAGGGATGGAGGGATAAAAATTTCACTCTCTCTCTCTCTCTAAATCTGCTATAGACAGAATAAAAGAAATAAGAACGGAGGGAGAGATATAAATTCCTCTCTCTCTGTATAAATCTGCTATAGACAGAATAAAAGAGATAAGCAGGGAGGGAGAGATAAAAATTTCTCTCAGGCCCAGTACAGCTGTAATCCTAGCTCTCTGGGAGGCTGAGGCAGGAGGATTGCTCAAGGATAGGAGTTCAAAACCAGCCTGAGGAAGAGCAAGACCATCTCTACTATAAATAGAAAGAAATTAATTGGCCAGCTAAACACACACACACACAAACACATAATAGGCCGGGCATGGTGGTGCATGTCTGTAGTTCCAGCTACTCAGGAGGCTGAAACAGAAGGATCACTTGAGCCCAGGAGTTTGAGGTAGCTGTGAGCTAAGCTGACGCCATAGCACTCTAGCCCTGGCACCAAAAGTGAGACTCTGTCTCAAAAAAAAGAATAATAATCATAATCATAAAAAAGGACTTACCAGATAAAGCAGGGAGGGAGAGATAATAATTTCTCTCTCTCACTCTCTCTGTCTCTCTGTCTCTCTCTATGTATGTCTGCTATAGACAGAATAAAAGACATAAGCAGGGAGGGAGAGATAAAAATTTCTCTCAGGCCCAGCACACCTGTAATCCTAGCTCTCTGGGAGGCCAAGGGGGAAGGATTGCTGGAGGTCAGGAGTTCAAATCAGTGGGAGCAAGAGCAAGACCCCATCTCTACTATAAATAGAAAGAAATTAATTGGCCAAGTAATAGAGAGAGAGAGAAAAATTAGCCAGGCATGATGACACTGCCTGTAGTCCCAGCTACTTGGGAGGCTGAGGCAGGAGGATGGCTTGAGCCCAGGAGGTTGAGGTTGCCGTGAGCTAGGCTGACGCCATGGCACTCACTCTAGCCTGGGCAACAAAGTGAGACTCTGTCTCAAAAAATTAAATGCATGCATGCATGCATGAATGAATGAATAAATAAAAGTATGTTAAAAAATACATAGAGGGAGGGTTCTCCGCTTTAGCCATTATTGTGGTTAATCACTTCACTGGTCTCAGCTGGGCCAAAAACAAGGCCTGTGGGGCTGGGGACCGACAGCTCTGGAGTTTTAAGAAAAGATTGAACTGCTCTTGGGGATAGAGGCCAGACTACAAATTTCCAACATCAGGGGGTGGGGGGGTGGAGTTTTAAAAGGACACAAAATGTCTCTGTCCTTTATTTTTTTTGCCCTCTCTCTAGACCATTCCCTCTATTACACTGTGAAATTCATGATGTTAAATAGTTTTTCCTGGGAGAAACTTTGTGGTCGGCTATGTGAAGTAGGAAGGGTGTTTTATATGTTTCCAGGACATCATAAAAAATTGAGCAGACTCATCTAGGATCATTAGGGAAATGAATGATTTGCCTCTCCTAAATGTTGAGCTACCACAACAAGCTGCAGGAGGGGACCCTCCCGGACACCTATCCACTGACACAGGCCCCACGGGAGTGTGTTGCTCACCCTATTCATTTAGAAATGTATACTTTGGAATCCATAAAATAAAATTCACAGGAAGAGAAAATACATTGTTCTCAGCCTGGGATAAAAAGTCACAAGTTGTTGTAGAATTCATTCTGTGATTTAAATTTTTAAACGATATTCCATAAACCTAAAGAAAAACACAAAAAAACAAAGATTAAACAGAAACCGGGAAAAGAAAAAAAAAAAAAAAAACCCTGGGCAGAGGCCTACGGTGGGGGCGGGGAGGCAGGCAGGGAGCGGGAGGAGGAGGAGGGGCCCCTCCCTGGGACAACAGGGAGGGGGTTGGGCGGAGACCCTCTGGAGGCTAGAGGCGCCTGGGGCTGGCGGGCCCAGGCAGAACCTGTCATACAATGTAGCAGATTTGAAAGCCGGCCTCCACACCTGGGGTGGGGGTGGGGTCCACTCTTAAGCTCCCAACATGGCCTGACTTTACCCATCCCCAAGTCTGATCAAAGTGGCCACTAGATGACACCTAAGTACTGGTGACAGTGTCAGCCAGACAAGAAGGGACCCTCTGACGGGGCTGACAGCGATTTTTTTTTTTCTTTCTAAAGTTTGCTTCCATTTTACACCTAGGTCTACAGGTATACCCTTAAAATGGATGCTGGTATTGAGGAAACAGGAAGTATTTTTTTCCAGTCATTTATCTGGTCCTCAATCCTCATTATTTATCATGTCCACCCGCCAAGTAATATATATAGAAAGAAAAATTAGCCAGGCATTCTGGCACATGCCTGTAGTCCCAGTTACTCAAGAGGCTGAGACAGAAGGATGACTTGAGGCCAGGAGTTTGAGGTTGCTGTGAGCTAAGCTGACACCATAGCACTCTAGCCCGGGCACCAAAAGTGAGACTCTGTCAAAAAAAAATAAATAAATAAAATTAAGAACTATGGACTTAGCAGTAAAAGCAGGGATTCAGAGATAAAAATTTCACTCTCTCTCTCTCTCTGTATGTATGTGTATGTATATAAATCTGCTATAGAGAGAATAAAAGAGATAAGAAGGGAGGGAGAGATAAAAATTCCTCTCTCTCTCTCTCTCTCTATATATATATACATATATATATACATATATATAAATCTGCTATAGACAGAATAAAAGAGATAAGCAGGGATGGAGAGATAAAATTTCACTCACTCTCTCTCTCTCTCTGTGTATATATATAAATCTGCTATAGACAGAATAAAAGAGATAAGCAGGGACGGAGAGATAAATATTTCACTCTCTCTCTCTTTCTCTCTCTCTCTGTGTATATATATATAAATCTGCTATAGACAGAATAAAAGAGATAAGAAGGGAGGGAGAGATATAAATTCTCTCTCTCTCTCTATATATATATATAAATCTGCTATAGACAGAATAAAAGAGATAAGCAGGGATGGAGAGATAAAAATTTCACTCTCTCTCTCTCTCTCTACATATATATATATATAAATCTGCTATAGACAGAATAAAAGAGATAAGAAGGGAGGGAGAGATATAAATTCTCTCTCTCTCTCTCTCTCTCTCTCTAAATCTGCTATAGACAGAATAAAAGAGATAAGCAGGGATGGAGAGATAAAAATTTCTCTCTCTCTCTCTCTCTGTGTATATATATATATAAATCTGCTATAGACAAAATAAAAGAGATAAGAAGGGAGGGAGAGATAAAAATTCCTCTATGTCTCTCTCTCTCCATATATATATATATATATACATAAATCTGCTATAGACAGAATTAAAGAGATAAGCAGGGAGGGAGAGATAAAATTTTTCTCAGGCCCAACACACCTGTAGTCCTAGCTCTCTGGGAGACTGAGGCAGCAGGATTGCTGGAAGTCAGGAGTTCAAACCAGCCTGAGCAAGAGCAAAACCCCATCTCTACTATAAACACAAAGAAATTAATTGGCCAAGTAATATATATGGAAAGAAAAATGAGCCAGGCGTGGCGACACATCCCTGTAGTCCCAGCTGTTTGGGAGGCTGAACCAGGAGGATTGCTTGAGCCCAGGAGGTTGAGGTTGCTGTGAGCTAGTTTTTGTGGATGATATGAATTTCAATTTTATGTATGTTCGTGGCAATCTATTAAATTTTGGGGGAATGATCAGATAGACTCATGAGGCTCTAAACCAGCATACAGTGGAAGGAGGCCACATCTGTTTTCTGTGATTTTCTCCAAAGTGTTCTTTTGTCCAGGAACTGGCCCAGAGCACTGATACATGAGGTGGACCCCGGATTGAATACTGAATGACAGTTTCAGTCAAACGTTTTGGAATGCAAGAGAACTTTGGTCAGAGGGAGACATTAACATGATAAAAGTGGAGTCAAGCTTGAGATCCAGTTAAGTGGACCCCTAAAGTGAGGGGAGCTAGCAAGGAAAAGACAAGGGGTAAGGAGAAGTCACAGCAAGGAGGTGGGTGGGAGGAGGCTTTGCTGGGCTGGCGACCAGGTCACACTCCAGAGGTGGCACAGTATGATTGGTAGGGGGATAGGTTTTATTGGGAAAACGGAGAGTTTGAACCCCAGCGTTTTATTTGTTAGCAACACAAATTTTGTCAATTCACATTCCCCTGCTGAGGCCCAGTCACCTAAAGACTAGGAAATGCAATGGATAGATTGATATCTCTCTCTCTCTGTGTGTCTCTGTGTCTCTCTGTCTCTCTCTCTCTCTATATATATAAATCTGCTATAGACAGAATAAAAGAGATAAGCAGGGATGGAGGGATAAAAATTTCACTCTCTCTCTCTCTCTAAATCTGCTATAGACAGAATAAAAGAAATAAGAAGGGAGGGAGAGATATAAATTCCTCTCTCTCTGTATAAATCTGCTATAGACAGAATAAAAGAGATAAGCAGGGAGGGAGAGATAAAAATTTCTCTCAGGCCCAGTACAGCTGTAATCCTAGCTCTCTGGGAGGCTGAGGCAGGAGGATTGCTCAAGGATAGGAGTTCAAAACCAGCCTGAGGAAGAGCAAGACCATCTCTACTATAAATAGAAAGAAATTAATTGGCCAGCTAAACACACACACACACAAACACATAATAGGCCGGGCATGGTGGTGCATGTCTGTAGTTCCAGCTACTCAGGAGGCTGAAACAGAAGGATCACTTGAGCCCAGGAGTTTGAGGTAGCTGTGAGCTAAGCTGACGCCATAGCACTCTAGCCCTGGCACCAAAAGTGAGACTCTGTCTCAAAAAAAAGAATAATAATCATAATCATAAAAAAGGACTTACCAGATAAAGCAGGGAGGGAGAGATAATAATTTCTCTCTCTCACTCTCTCTGTCTCTCTGTCTCTCTCTATGTATGTCTGCTATAGACAGAATAAAAGACATAAGCAGGGAGGGAGAGATAAAAATTTCTCTCAGGCCCAGCACACCTGTAATCCTAGCTCTCTGGGAGGCCAAGGGGGAAGGATTGCTGGAGGTCAGGAGTTCAAATCAGTGGGAGCAAGAGCAAGACCCCATCTCTACTATAAATAGAAAGAAATTAATTGGCCAAGTAATAGAGAGAGAGAGAAAAATTAGCCAGGCATGATGACACTGCC
>NC_134123.1:44526808-44529308 GCF_040939455.1 Microcebus murinus
AATCTATTAAATTTTGGGGGAATGATCAGATAGACTCATGAGGCTCTAAACCAGCATACAGTGGAAGGAGGCCACATCTGTTTTCTGTGATTTTCTCCAAAGTGTTCATTTGTCCAGGAACTGGCCCAGAGCACTGATAAATGAGGTGGACCCCGGATTGAATACTGAATGACAGTTTCAGTCAAAGGTTTTGGAATGCAAGAGAACTTTGGTCAGAGGGAGACATTAACATGATAAAAGTGGAGTCAAGCTTGAGATCCAGTTAAGTGGACCCCTAAAGTGAGGGGAGCTAGCAAGGAAAAGACAAGGGGTAAGGAGAAGTCATAGCAAGGAGGTGGGCGGGAGGAGGCTTTGCTGGGCTGGCGACCAGGTCACACTCCAGAGGTGGCACAGTATGATTGGTAGGGGGATAGGTTTTATTGGGAAAACGGAGTGTTTGAACCCCAGCGTTTTATTTGTTAGCAACACAAATTTTGTCAATTCACATTCCCCTGCTGAGGCCCAGTCACCTAAAGACTAGGAAATGCAATGGATAGATTGATCTCTCTCTCTCTCTCTGTGTCTCTCTGTCTCTCTGTCTCTCTCTCTCTATATATATAAATCTGCTATAGACAGAATAAAAGAGATAAGCAGGGATGGAGGGATAAAAATTTCACTCACTCTCTCTCTCTCTCTCTCTCTAAATCTGCTATAGACAGAATAAAAGAAATAAGAAGGGAGGGAGAGATATAAATTCCTCTCTCTCTGTATAAATCTGCTATAGAGAGAATAAAAGAGATAAGCAGGGAGGGAGAGATAAAAATTTCTCTCAGGCCCAGTACAGCTGTAATCCTAGCTCTCTGGGAGGCTGAGGCAGGAGGATTGCTCAAGGATAGGAGTTCCAAACCAGCCTGAGGAAGAGCAAGACCATCTCTACTATAAATAGAAAGAAATTAATTGGCCAACTAAACACACACACACAAACACATAATAAGCCGGCCATGGTGGTGCATGTCTGTAGTTCCAGCTACTCAGGAGGCTGAAACAGAAGGGTCACTTGAGCCCAGGAGTTTGAGGTAGCTGTGAGCTAAGCTGACGCCATAGCACTCTAGCCCTGGCACCAAAAGTGAGACTCTGTCTCAAAAAAAAGAATAATAATCATAATCATAAAAAAGGACTTACCAGATAAAGCAGGGAGGGAGAGATAATAATTTCTCTCTCTCACTCTCTCTGTCTCTCTCTCTCTCTCTCTCTCTCTCTCTATGTCTGCTATAGACAGAATAAAAGACATAAGCAGGGAGGGAGAGATAAAAATTTCTCTCAGGCCCAGCACACCTGTAATCCTAGCTCTCTGGGAGGCCAAGGGGGAAGGATTGCTGGAGGTCAGGAGTTCAAATCAGTGGGAGCAAGAGCAAGACCCCATCTCTACTATAAATAGAAAGAAATTAATTGGCCAAGTAATAGAGAGAGAGAGAAAAATTAGCCAGGCATGATGACACTGCCTGTAGTCCTAGCTACTTGGGAGGCTGAGGCAGGAGGATGGCTTGAGCCCAGGAGGTTGAGGTTGCCGTGAGCTAGGCTGACGCCATGGCACTCACTCTAGCCTGGGCAACAAAGTGAGACTCTGTCTCAAAAAATTAAATGCATGCATGAATGAATGAATGAATAAATAAATAAAAGTCTCTTAAAAAATACATAGAGGGAGGGTTCTCCGCTTTAGCCATTATTGTGGTTAATCACTTCACTGGTCTCAGCTGGGCCAAAAACAAGGCCTGTGGGGCTGGGGACCGCTCTGGAGTTTTAAGAAAAGATTGAACTGCTCTTGGGGATAGAGGCCAGACTACAAATTTCCAACATCAGGGGGTGGGGGGGGTGGAGTTTTAAAAGGACACAAAATGTCTCTGTCCTTTATTTTTTTTGCCCTCTCTCTAGACCATTCCCTCTATTACACTGTGAAATTCATGATGTTAAATAGTTTTTCCTGGGAGAAACTTTGTGGTCGGGGCTATGTGAAGTAGGAAGGGTGTTTTATATGTTTCCAGGACATCATAAAAAATTGAGCAGACTCATCTAGGATCATTAGGGAAATGAATGATTTGCCTCTCCTAAATGTTGAGCTACCACAACAAGCTGCAGGAGGGGACCCTCCCGGACACCTATTACTGACACAGGCCCCACGGGAGTGTGTTGCTCACCCTATTCATTTAGAAATGTATACTTTGGAATCAATAAAATTCACAGGAAGAGAAAATACATTGTTCTCAGCCTAGGATAAAAAGTCACAAGTTGTTGTAGAATTCATTCTGTGATTTAAATTTTTTTTTTTTTTTTTTTTTTTTTTTTTTTTTGAGACAGAGTCTCGCTTAGTTGCCCAGGCTAGAGTGAGTGCCGTGGCGTCCTAGCTCACAGCAACCTCAAACTCCTGGGCTCGAGTGATCCTTCTGCCTCAGCCTCCCAGGTAGCTGGGACTACAGGCATGCGCCACCATGCCCGGCTAATTTTTTATATATATATCAGTTGG
>NC_134123.1:44534308-44539308 GCF_040939455.1 Microcebus murinus
TCAAATCAGTGGGAGCAAGAGCAAGACCCCATCTCTACTATAAATAGAAAGAAATTAATTGGCCAAGTAATAGAGAGAGAGAGAAAAATTAGCCAGGCATGATGACACTGCCTGTAGTCCTAGCTACTTGGGAGGCTGAGGCAGGAGGATGGCTTGAGCCCAGGAGGTTGAGGTTGCCGTGAGCTAGGCTGACGCCATGGCACTCACTCTAGCCTGGGCAACAAAGTGAGACTCTGTCTCAAAAAATTAAATGCATGCATGAATGAATGAATGAATAAATAAATAAAAGTCTGTTAAAAAATACATAGAGGGAGGGTTCTCCGCTTTAGCCATTATTGTGGTTAATCACTTCACTGGTCTCAGCTGGGCCAAAAACAAGGCCTGTGGGGCTGGGGACCGCTCTGGAGTTTTAAGAAAAGATTGAACTGCTCTTGGGGATAGAGGCCAGACTACAAATTTCCAACATCAGGGGGTGGGGGGGGTGGAGTTTTAAAAGGACACAAAATGTCTCTGTCCTTTATTTTTTTTGCCCTCTCTCTAGACCATTCCCTCTATTACAGTGTGAAATTCATGATGTTAAATAGTTTTTCCTGGGAGAAACTTTGTGGTCGGGGCTATGTGAAGTAGGAAGGGTGTTTTATATGTTTCCAGGACATCATAAAAAATTGAGCAGACTCATCTAGGATCATTAGGGAAATGAATGATTTGCCTCTCCTAAATGTTGAGCTACCACAACAAGCTGCAGGAGGGGACCCTCCCGGACACCTATTACTGACACAGGCCCCACGGGAGTGTGTTGCTCACCCTATTCATTTAGAAATGTATACTTTGGAATCAATAAAATTCACAGGAAGAGAAAATACATTGTTCTCAGCCTAGGATAAAAAGTCACAAGTTGTTGTAGAATTCATTCTGTGATTTAAATTTTTAAACGATATTCCATAAACCTAAAAAAACCACACAAAAATACCCAAAAAAACCAAGATAAAACACAAACCGGGAAAAGAAAAAAAAAAAAAAAAAACCCTGGGCAGAGGCCTACGGTGGGGGCGGGGAGGCAGGCAGGGAGCGGGAGGAGGAGGAGGGGCCCCTCCCTGGGACAACAGGGAGGGGGTTGGGCGGAGACCCTCTGGAGGCTAGAGGCGCCTGGGGCTGGCGGGCCCAGGCAGAACCTGTCATACAATGTAGCAGATTTGAAAGCCGGCCTCCACACCTGGGGTGGGGGTGGGGTCCACTCTTAAGCTCCCAACATGGCCTGACTTTACCCATCCCCAAGTCTGATCAAAGTGGCCACTAGATGACACCTAAGTACTGGTGACAGTGTCAGCCAGACAAGAAGGGACCCTCTGACGGGGCTGACAGCGATTTTTTTTTTTCTTTCTAAAGTTTGCTTCCATTTTACACCTAGGTCTACAGGTATACCCTTAAAATGGATGCTGGTATTGAGGAAACAGGAAGTATTTTTTTCCAGTCATTTATCTGGTCCTCAATCCTCATTATTTATCATGTCCACCCGCCAAGTAATATATATAGAAAGAAAAATTAGCCAGGCATTCTGGCACATGCCTGTAGTCCCAGCTACTCAAGAGGCTGAGACAGAAGGATGACTTGAGGCCAGGAGTTTGAGGTTGCTGTGAGCTAAGCTGACACCATAGCACTCTAGCCCGGGCACCAAAAGTGAGACTCTGTCAAAAAAAAAAAAAAAAAAAAATTAACTACTATGGACTTAGCAGTAAAAGCAGGGATTCAGAGATAAAAATTTCACTCTCTCTCTCTCTCTGTATGTATGTGTATGTATATAAATCTGCTATAGAGAGAATAAAACAGATAAGAAGGGAGGGAGAGATAAAAATTCCTCTCTCTCTCTCTCTCTATATATATATATACATATATATATATACATATATATAAATCTGCTATAGACAGAATAAAAGAGATAAGCAGGGATGGAGAGATAAAATTTCACTCACTCTCTCTCTATCTCTCTCTCTCTATATACATAAATCTGCTATAGACAGAATAAAAGAAATAAAAAGGGAGGGAGAGATATAAATTCCTCTCTCTCTCTCTCTCTATATATATATATATAAATCTGCTATAGACAGAATAAAAGAGATAAGAAGGGAGGGAGAGATATGAATTCCTCTGTCTCTCTGTCTCTCTGTCTCTCTCTCTCTCTCTCTATATATATATATAAATCTGCTATTGACAGAATAAAAGAGATAAGAAGGGAGGGAGAGATATAAATTCTCTCTCTCTCTCTATATATATATATAAATCTGCTATAGACAGAATAAAAGAGATAAGCAGGGATGGAGAGATAAAAATTTCACTCTCTCTCTCTCTCTCTGTGTATATATATAAATCTGCTATAGACAGAATAAAAGAGATAAGCAGGGAGGGAGAGATATAAATTCCTCTCTCACTCTCTCTCTCTCTATATATATATGTATATATATAAATCTGCTATAGACAGAATAAAAGAGATAAGAAGGGAGGGAGAGATATGAATTCCTCTGTCTCTCTGTCTCTCTGTCTCTCTCTCTCTCTCTCTCTATATATATATATATAAATCTGCTATTGACAGAATAAAAGAGATAAGAAGGGAGGGAGAGATATAAATTCTCTCTCTCTCTATATATATATATAAATCTGCTATAGACAGAATAAAAGAGATAAGCAGGGATGGAGAGATAAAAATTTCACTCTCTCTCTCTCTCTCTACATATATATATATATATAAATCTGCTATAGACAGAATAAAAGAGATAAGCAGGGATGGAGAGATAAAAATTTCTCTCTCTCTCTCTCTGTGTATATATATATAAATCTGCTATAGACAAAATAAAAGAGATAAGAAGGGAGGGAGAGATAAAAATTCCTCTATGTCTCTCTCTCTCCATATATATATATATATACATAAATCTGCTATAGACAGAATTAAAGAGATAAGCAGGGAGGGAGAGAGAAAATTTTTCTCAGGCCCAACACACCTGTAGTCCTAGCTCTCTGGGAGACTGAGGCAGCAGGATTGCTGGAAGTCAGGAGTTCAAACCAGCCTGAGCAAGAGCAAAACCCCATCTCTACTATAAACACAAAGAAATTAATTGGCCAAGTAATATATATAGAAAGAAAAATGAGCCAGGCGTGGCGACACATCCCTGTAGTCCCAGCTGTTTGGGAGGCTGAGGCAGGAGGATTGCTTGAGCCCAGGAGGTTGAGGTTGCTGTGAGCTAGTTTTTGTGGATGATATGAATTTCAATTTTATGTATGTTCGTGGCAATCTATTAAATTTTGGGGGAATGATCAGATAGACTCATGAGGCTCTAAACCAGCATACAGTGGAAGGAGGCCACATCTGTTTTCTGTGATTTTCTCCAAAGTGTTCTTTTGTCCAGGAACTGGCCAGGGAACTGATACATGAGGTGGACCCCGGATTGAATACTGAATGACAGTTTCAGTCAAACGTTTTGGAATGCAAGAGAACTTTGGTCAGAGGGAGACATTAACATGATAAAAGTGGAGTCAAGCTTGAGATCCAGTTAAGTGGACCCCTAAAGTGAGGGGAGCTAGCAAGGAAAAGACAAGGGGTAAGGAGAAGTCACAGCAAGGAGGTGGGTGGGAGGAGGCTTTGCTGGGCTGGCGACCAGGTCACACTCCAGAGGTGGCACAGTATGATTGGTAGGGGGATAGGTTTTATTGGGAAAACGGAGAGTTTGAACCCCAGCGTTTTATTTGTTAGCAACACAAATTTTGTCAATTCACATTCCCCTGCTGAGGCCCAGTCACCTAAAGACTAGGAAATGCAATGGATAGATTGATATCTCTCTCTCTCTCTGTGTCTCTCTGTCTCTCTCTCTCTCTATATATATAAATCTGCTATAGACAGAATAAAAGAGATAAGCAGGGATGGAGGGATAAAAATTTCACTCACTCTCTCTCTCTCTCTCTCTCTCTCTCTCTCTCTAAATCTGCTATAGACAGAATAAAAGAAATAAGAAGGGAGGGAGAGATATAAATTCCTCTCTCTCTGTATAAATCTGCTATAGACAGAATAAAAGAGATACGCAGGGAGGGAGAGATAAAAATTTCTCTCAGGCCCAGTACAGCTGTAATCCTAGCTCTCTGGGAGGCTGAGGCAGGAGGATTGCTCAAGGATAGGAGTTCAAAACCAGCCTGAGGAAGAGCAAGACCATCTCTACTATAAATAGAAAGAAATTAATTGGCCAACTAAACACACACACACAAACACATAATAGGCCGGGCATGGTGGTGCATGTCTTTAGTTCCAGCTACTCAGGAGGCTGAAACAGAAGGATCACTTGAGCCCAGGAGTTTGAGGTAGCTGTGAGCTAAGCTGATGCCATAGCACTCTAGCCCTGGCACCAAAAGTGAGACTTTGTCTCAAAAAAAAGGATAATAATAATAATCATAAAAAAGGACTTACCAGATAAATCAGGGAGAGAGAGATAATAATTTCTCTCTCTCTCTCTCTCTCTCTCTCTCTCTCTCTCTCTCTCTCTCTCTCTCTCTCTCTCTCTCTCTCTATGTCTGCTATAGACAGAATAAAAGACATAAGCAGGGAGGGAGAGATAAAAATTTCTCTCAGGCCCAGCACACCTGTAATCCTAGCTCTCTGGGAGGCCAAGGGGGAAGGATTGCTGGAGGTCAGGAGTTCAAATCAGTGGGAGCAAGAGCAAGACCCCATCTCTACTATAAATAGAAAGAAATTAATTGGCCAAGTAATAGAGAGAGAGAGAAAAATTAGCCAGGCATGATGACACTGCCTGTAGTCCCAGCTACTTGGGAGGCTGAGGCAGGAGGATGGCTTGAGCCCAGGAGGTTGAGGTTGCCGTGAGCTAGGCTGACGCCATGGCACTCACTCTAGCCTGGGCAACAAAGTGAGACTCTGTCTCAAAAAATTAAATGCATGCATGAATGAATGAATGAATGAATAAATAAAAGTCTGTTAAAAAATACATAGAGGGAGGGTTCTCCGC